>NW_015150617.1:686944-693937 GCF_000732505.1 Cyprinodon variegatus
AGCAGAGACAGGACCAATTGTCAAAATTTTGGTGTCGATCATTCGATTTCATCCTGGACACTACAGAAAATGGGCTAAAAGTGTTAAAAACTGGAATTCTCCTTTAATGGTTCTAACTGTAAAATGAATCAAAAAGATGAGACAGACACTGATGTTCTTCTGTCATTTTTTTCTTTATTTTTCAGTCGTCTTTTTTTCATCCTGCTGCGTATTAGCGATGAGTTTTTCTAATACATGATGCGTTTATATGACGGTGCAAACATCAGCAAACAAACTAAAGTTTTGAACAGGTTCATACATTTTCATCTGCCAATTCCTCCGCTTCCAGTCAGGAGCTAGAGTAACAGTCCCCACCACAGTTTTAGCACAGAGATTACAGACTTTTATTCCATAGAGTCACTAACACATCGGCGGTGCTGCCTTCAGGTGATTCATTAACCATTGGAATAACCAGTGTTCACATTAGGAGTAATTTCTCACAAAATAAACCTGGACAACTATAATTGGGACCAAATTAGTGACTCCAAATTCCACTGAAAATGCCCCAAATCATGAAGAAATGTGTAAAACCTTCTGGTATGAATATTCGTTAAACATATATGTGTAAATTAAACATGGCAAGTGAACGCTACAGAAATGTTTACTTTATATTGAACTGTATTATTAAAAAAGCATGACAACAATGCATGTACATAATTATTAAAATGTCCTTTTTAATATAAATAATCCTTCTTTTAAAAAAACTTTGATTTTAAAATGTTAGGGAGTTAAAATATTTCTCATCCCAATAATAAATATGTTTTTTGTTTAACAACATAAAATAATAAATTAATTTCTGCTTTGAGTTTTAACACATTGACAATTTTTCTATTCTTTTTGGCTCTTTTGGCATTCCATACTTTAACTCTTAGCTTGTTCTGTGATCACCGGAGGAAAGCAACACTTCAGAGCTAAAATCAAGTTGAAACCATGTTTCTGTTTAGTCTGAATAAGCGGATGTGACACTGGAATTCCCCTCAAAGTGGACGAAAACTCTTGGAATCGTCAGGAATCTCTACAATCCATGTTGTCCCAATAAAATCCCAAGTGGAAGACTTTCTCACAGGCAGAACGGCGGATTATGACGGTTGATCTGTTTCCCTCCATTAGTCGTTCAGTCCGTCAGTATTTTATCAGAGAAGCTTTGATTTTCCTCCTTGACCCACCCACTGTGACCCTAAGGTTTAGGGATCAAACAGGAACAGCAGCGTGTTCAGTGACAAACAGAAGGAAAGAACAAAGATATTAACCTGATTCGTGTTTTGTTCCCGCTGGCTGATGGGAGGAGACCAAGTTTCCTAAAAACACCCAAAAAGTCAAACATTAAATCCATTCGTTCCCCATTAGGCCCTGTCCGGTTTCAAATGCTTAACCTTCCAAGACAAATGACCTTTTCAACGCTGTTGAAATCCAATCGAATGATAGGAAAACAAACTATGTTTTTGTGTACTCATGAGGACCTGGTTCGGTCACCAGCCTTGTCTGGACGTTAAATCCTCACAAACAACACATCCAAAAGTCAAACATAAAATCCATAAAGTTTGACTTCATCATCACTTTATACGTTTTTCAGGTTTCTGGCTGCATTTCAACAAATCTGACATAAAATCCCTGAAAATAAGATGATTCCCTGCCAAAGTTTTCTCTGTCATTGGACTCGTCTCTGTGGAAGGAGGACTCATTTGTTTGGCGATCTGCTGGACTTGCTTTCAGGAAACTGGGTCAGTGTTCTGTGACAGGAGCTGAAGGGTCTGAGTCAGAGAAAACAACAAGGGTTTTAAAGGGCAGTGCCGCTACCTGCTCTAAGGATCAGGAGAGTGAAACATAAAAGGAAAGATGGAGGTTATTTCCTTAAACTGTAAACAGGACTGATCCATCCTTTGAGTCAGGGATTTCCCTGATTCAGACTTTTTAAAAGTCTCCTGTTTTATCAAGAAATTCAGATAAAGTTGCAGTAAAGTAGCTACAGTTTTCAGGGCAGTGCTGTTGGCCAGAAGAGGGCAGTGTTCACCCTGCTGTCACAGCCTCCCATCAACCCGCGCCTGAACGCATCACGGTCTGAAGGCCTGTAGCTGAGAGAGGAAGAACGTAACGACAGCAGCCTGAACTCTTTACTTTTAAATTAAATAGTGAGGCCTTTTTTTATAGGTCCCACATACCTATAAAAAAGGCCTTATATTAACTCATGTTAACCTTTGCTACTTAAAAAACATCCATCCATCCATCCATCCATTCATCCATCCTCAGGGGGGCGCTCATCTGTGACAAATTCAGAGTAACCAATTAACCTAACAGTCTTGATTTTAGACATTATGGGGGAAATTGGAGTACCCAGAGAGAACCCTCATGTGCAACGGGATAAACATGCAAAACTCTATGAAGACCCAAAGCTGCTAACCGCTCCACCGAAGGGGTCCAATGAAAATGTAAATGTTAAGTAACTTACATTCAATAAGCTGAGAGACACGTTTGATTGGCTGATCAGTCCTGTAGTTCATCCACATCTACAGGATCATTCAGGCATGATT
This sequence comes from Cyprinodon variegatus, assembly GCF_000732505.1. Classification (NCBI taxonomy): domain Eukaryota; kingdom Metazoa; phylum Chordata; class Actinopteri; order Cyprinodontiformes; family Cyprinodontidae; genus Cyprinodon; species Cyprinodon variegatus. The sequence goes on from NW_015150617.1 coordinate 689,512, forward strand.
GCTCAGCTGCAAAGATGGTTCCTGGCTGCTCTTTCCAATAGATTTTTAGATTCTTAAAGCAACGTTACAGTTTTCTTCTGATGCAGCAGAGAGGTTTCTGTCACACCATGACGCTAAATTTCTTCGAGGATAACTAAAATTCTGCTATTCTGAAACCTTCGTCCTCATCTCCCTCCCCTGCCTGTTTCTCATTTAACGTCAATCTTTCAGTCAAAAACTGATCCTAAAAAAAATTGGGGAATATCAGGAGAAAAATAAATACTTACAAATATAAAAAATAGAATATGGAGAGATTAAACAATTTAACGTTTTTTTTTTTTTTTTTTACATTTATAACTAGTGGGAAAAATGTTTTGTGGATCAAATAATTTTCTGTCATCAAGTTTTGATGATTTCTATCTATTTCATTTTTTTAAAATAACATAAAGCGATAAAATAATGAAAATAATGAAACATTCCTGTAGGAGTCATGATTTAACAGTCTAAACTGAGGAGTTTAAATCATCAGATGTCATCGACAGGTTGCTTTTGGTTGAACCAGAAAATATATTCAGAGGACTTGTTTTTATCCACTCTGTCACCCTCGCTGTTTTACCTCAAAAAATAAAATAAAATAAAATAAAAAACCTGAACCAATCTCAGTAATGTAATATCTCATCATAGCCACATTAAAAACAGAACAGGTGTGTCTAAATAAATCTAGCAGTCCTACAGTGATCCATGCTGTGATAGTAATAATATCACATATCATTATATCTGAGGTGGGGCTTCTGTTCAGACTAGATCTCAGTTACACAACGCTGCTGTTAGTGTCTTCATCAATTATTGAAATTCCCCAACCGTTGCGGGGCTGTCGCTGTGCTTTTAAAAAAATAAATCATGCAAAATTCTCCTCCTAAAGTCTATCATGACAGGGGACACATGTCAGTGAACGCAGCAGCATGCAACGGTGCCTCGGCCCGATGAAGCCAACGCTTCGGCTCCTGCTACCCTTCGCCTCTAATATCAGTCGTTTCTTCAGCCAGCTTAGTTCCTATGAAAACCATCCTTCTTTGACACCACCTTGAGCTGTCTGCTGAGGTCCTGCAAATAAACAAAACCCAATGCCGACAGAAAGACGCAGGTTCTTACACGTGTTGCATCTATCATTCCGGAAAAAAAAGAAAATTACACTGCAAAAAAATCTAGAAATAAGTAAAAATTCCTTAAATCAAGTGTATTTTACTTTAATTTTAGCAGGTAAATGGGATGATTTGCCAATGGAATGAGTATTTTTACTCTTAAAATAAGATAATTAGATAAAATGCACTTGAAATAAGACAATGCAGTTGCTTTTTCTTATTTTAAATGTAAATTGTCTTGTTCCATTGGCAAAGTGTCTCACTTACCTCCTCAATTCAAGAAAAAATGTACTTAGTTTAGGAACAAATTACTTATTTAGATTTAAATTTTTTGCAGTGTACAAAACAATCCACCGGACTTTGTTTCCAAGTTTGAAGAAGTTTTGCTTCCCATCCAGGAAGCTTTTTCAATTCAAAATGTCAGGAATAGCGTTGAGTTCGAGGTTTTATACAGTAGCCCAACAAAACCTTGTTTTTGTTTTGAAAACATGCAAATCCTTTGGGTGGACCGCTTCGTCTATTTTAGCTTTCAAAAATCATCATCATCATCATCATCATCTCTGTACAGGAGAGCGAGGACCTTGCCTATTCACTCGTGGCCAACCATTCCCGTTAACAACCCCCTTTCAGAGACATAGACGGGTATGGGACATTGCAGTTTAAAAAAAGAAGCCAAAGCTCCATTCCAAAGGGGTGGACCCCTTCGTCTGTTTCAATTTGCATGTTTTCAAATCATAAACAAAGCTTTGTTGGGCCGCTGTATAAAACCTCGAACTCAACGCTATTTCTGACATTTTGAATAGAAAAAGCTTCCTGGATGGGAAGAGAAACATCTTCAAACTTTTTTAACATTTTTTGGAATGACTATGACCTGGATGACTGAAAATCTTCAACAGCTTGTTGCATCTATCCTTTACTGACATTAGCTAGCTACACTTGTTTATTTAAAAACTGTTGGATTCCCCTCATTGCAAACAGAGAAGTTAAAACTTTTTATAATCTATGTCTAGTTAAATAATCTGCATTACTTTATTCCAGTTATTTTCAGGAGTTACTCGTCTGTGTTTACTTGTTTCCTCATTTGGTTTATTTCCAGTTCAAATGACCTTAAAAAGGAACAAAGTCGACTTTTTTGAATTGAATGACAGAAAAACACTTTGTTAAATTTCAATCCATATGCACGAAATATGACAGAAATGCAGACTTGTTTTGGTGGACTAGTGAGGACCTAGTCGGCTCACCTGCATTGTCCGGACTTTAAGTTCTTAAAAAAAAAAAAACTTTGTTGTTAAGAGAACTTCAATCACATTTGAGGTTCAGATTTGTGCTAAAAAGTTTCTCTCTAATCTCAAATAATATGAAGACTATGGACGCCAGCCGTCAAACCGGTTATTCATTTGTCACAATTTGAGAATTCATATTTCATTTTTAGGAATAATTCCACTTTTAGAGATCTGATTGAGGAAGGAAAGTAGCAAGACTGCATAGCCTTAAAACCTTAAAAAACAGCTATAATAAGTCATTTACTAGTGGTTTCCTCTTTGACTATATTTATACAAGTTTATCCTTTTGTGCTTTCTTGAAATCAAGTGTTGTTAAATGTTCAAAGGCTTTGAAGATGGTTTTCATAGAAAGAGGCTCCAGGCGGTACCAGTTCTAAACAATCTAAAACATGCAGAAAAGTGAACTTAGTGAAAATTATGGTGAACAAAGAAAGGCTCCAATCTCAACTCTGATCACCAACGAGATCCCCTCCCCGGTCCTGCTCAGAGGAAGAAGTCCAGTCTGTCAATCGACCTTTAAAACGGCAGTGTCTGTGACTAAACCCGGAACAAGTTCCCGACCCGTTAGAACAAAAAAACCAAACAAACTGTGACATCTGAACGGAGCTGAGTCCGTCTGATTCAACAAAGTACGGAGAAAAAGAAGAAGCACGGCGTGTAGAAAGTTAGAAAGTTTTAGCATTCATCAGGAAACAAAGGAAGTGAAGTTTCTACATGGCTTAAAGCTTCAGAGTTCGGAGCGCTCGCTCCACTCCACTGATATTTTGTCAACGTTGTGACAGAAATGATGATGATTACAATGTGTTGATGAAGAGTAGGTGTGCTAGCCTCCTGGCACTAATTCAGCAGGACTTTTTGCATAAAATGTAAATCTCCATCATCAACGTCCTGTTTTTATCTATTTTTTTTTTTTGTTTCCGAGCAAGCCCCTCCCCCCTTGCTCGTTTATTTCATAACAAGCAAGAAGAATTTCCCCATTTTTAAAATCTTTTTTACGCTGTTTTCTTCGTCATTGTTGTCTTGGCGGGTTGGTTGTCGTCGGTGTGGTTGTAGTTGCTGAACACAGGGATTGTTAAAATGGTTCTCGTCCTCTTCCGTCTGCACCTGCTGGGGGGGCGCCGCAGGCTATGACGCCTCCCGCTCTGTGGAGGAGTGGGCAGACCCCCGCGCCGGTCGATCCAAGCTCCTGGCACGGCCACTGTTCAGCGTCGGGCTTCGTGAAGACTTCAGCAGCTTCTCCTCAAGCTCATGCAGAGACGGCTCCTTGTACATGCAAACTGGAAATGGGAAGGATGTGGGAGAAAGGGTGAGAGAACAATAGTTCATCAATTCTAAACTTTTTCCAAACTGACTTTTTGATTTTCCAAAATTTCTTCGGTAACGCTTTCTTTTACAGTACATCAATAACTATGTAATAACATGGTAATAACATCGCAAGTCACACTATATTACTTGGAAACAAGAAAAACTATTTGATAATTACCCCAAAATTAAGGTATATAACTTCAAAGTAATTTCATGTAATTATTACATGTATGTCACTGTGTAACAATGGAGGCTTTGGGTGGTTTACTACATAACAGTTTCTATTATTGGCCACCACCTTCCAACGGCGTACAAAGTAAATTTTAACTTGTGATCAGGTAAGTAAAACATTATAAAACTGAACTCAAGTTACATTTAAATAAGAGTTTAGATAAAGGTATAGGAATGATTTACGCAATCTTTTGAGAAAATCCGCCCTCTCTACTTTAAAAAAAAAATGCACATGCACCACCTGTAGCCGCTCCTTAAAGGGAACGCCTATTAAACGATGGTGAGAGCGTGCACGAGCCCATTTCTCCTGGTGCACGCTCTGTTTAAAAGTTGCTGTTTGCATCGCTCATACAAGCTTACTTTCCAAAACAAGATCTGCAGTTTTTCCACTATTTCGGACTCACCACAGGTAAGTGAAAATGGGGACGAACATGTAGGAGGAAGCATATCATCAGAATGACTGACAATTAGGAGGACCACTTATTT
>NW_015150617.1:697456-703661 GCF_000732505.1 Cyprinodon variegatus
GGCGTAGGTTTGATTTCAACTTTAGTAGGGACACTTTTGGTCTGATGTCATTGGTCCTATGCAAAAATATGCATGCTCATTTTTCTTATGCCTGACGTGAATATCAGGTAGTATTTTGTTTAAAGAGAAAGCAACATTTCTTGCTACATTTGTAAAAATTTTATAAGCTCTACACACTAGATGCTGTTTATCAATGTTTGAAGCATCATCGGCTCTGATGAATGAGGAATTATGAATTTTTTTTCCACTTTGAAAAGGTTTGCATTTCAAATTACCAGCGACTAAAACACAATGTAAATCTGTGCCTATTTAACTAAATAAACTCTAAATATGTCTGTTATATGTGGATTTATCTTTTCTTTTGAAGATATACAATTGTGCAGAGTTAAAACCCATACTTATCTTTTAATTATTCTCTTTGTATCATGAAACAAAGCAAAATAATAGATTCAAGGGACACAAAATAAATGTATTGTATTTACATGAGCACTGGAACCGACCCTGAGAATTTAGAATATTCTTTTCACTCTAAAAGTCATCTAGGGCTGTAGACACTCTATTTAACCCATATCATGTATTTTATCTTGCTTTTAAACAATTCATCGGAATAATCGATTATTAACCCTTTAAGGTCAAGTGTATCATAGTTGATACAGGATATTTTGAAACCTCAGCATCATCAGTGTGATGTTTTTGTTCTTCAAACCCTGACTTACATAATCAGACACATGTGGTGAAGAGAAAACATATGAAAACAGAGAAATGCATAATATATCGAAATTGATGCAAATAAATTATGTAATTTAATGTTTTTAAAAATTTATATAGTTATTTCATTTGTCACAAAGATTAATGACAATTCTAATTTTGGAAAATTAGAATCTTCTGTCAATTATTTCCTGGTTCAGGCTTTAAAGGGTTAAAATGTCAACAAATTTAGGAATCGATTAATCATTAACTGGAGTATAGAGACTCTAAAACATGTCTAGCTCACAGAGAGACCCACTTTGAGCAGGAATTATACCATATAATTGTATAATTGTAAAAAAATATATATATATAAACAAAAATGTTTTCATCTGTCAATATATCCATCCCCTCTACTGCTGCAACAAAGCTGTATTGTAAATTATAAACATGTTATTCACATCTAATTGTTGGTAGGGACAAGTAGGTCGGTCCAAAATGTTGGTAGGGACATGTCCCTATGGTCCCTATGCAAACCTACGCCCATGTTGCTGTATTCTAGGTTTAGTTTGTGATATGCCAAGTAATAAACTGCATTTTACTAAATAATAACACATTAATTTATTGCTGTCAGTGAAATGACTGAATTACCTGGTAATAGCTGTTTGAAATTTAAGAAGTCTGACTTTACCTTGTCTGCTTGAAGCACAGCACTTATCAAAATTCTCCATAAACTCTCCATTTTTATTGTTACCTAGTAATAAAGTGTAACTTATGTTATTACCTTGTTATTACATGTTTATTGATGTACTGTAAAAGAAAGCGCTACCATTTCTTCAATATTTCTGGAGATGTAAGTTTAGAAGGTTAACCTTTAATGGGTCCAACCTCAGTTGGACCCTCTTGCTGAAGGAAAACACTGCGCCCAACTTTGCCATCATGAAGCCTACACCTGTATTATTCTAAAATTAATTTGTATTATTTAAATCAACCTTGATTTCCTTAAAAAAAAATATATATATATATATATACATTTAACAATTTAACATCTAAATCCAAACTTATTTTAAGCCTTTTTTCAAGGATCTAGAGGCATTTTTTAGAAACATAAGAACAATTTTGTTTTGTAAAATAAAAAAATAAAAAGATTTTATATTCAGACATTATATTCCAGTTTGTTTTCTCAGTTTGTTTTTTATTTACCATCCAGGTATAAAAGCTAATAGCAATAATTATCCTCCTAGAGCATAATTCATGTTCCGGACTTCATTGCAATATAGCTGATCCTAATGTCTAAATAGTGACAGAATATGTTACTAAATTAAACTGCTCAATAAGTTATGAAAAAAAAAATTTCAGCTGCGGGGAGAAAAAACTATGCCAATTTCACTCGTTTAGGAAGAACGTGGAACCAGCTGGTTCTGATTCTGATCCAGTTAAATCCCAGACATCAGTCCAGTTGGTTCAGTATTACAGAAATCACTGTGCTGGAGGGATATAGTAGAGTATAGTATAATAGATAAAAACATACAGTAGAAAATAATCTAGAGGAGGTCCTCAGGCTAAAGTTAGGCTGCAAGCAAGAAACGATCTTAATACTTGAAATGGAAAGTAGGGAGGGGATGAAAAGCAACAGCAGCCAACAGAGCAACTGAAAGAAGAAACTGAGCCTCATGTTTCCTAATAAACCTCCATCTGTGTTATTTAAGATTCACCTCGACCTCAAGGAAGCGTCTGTAGGACATCTGACTAAACTGTTGATGTTTCAGACACACATGGACTTTGAACAGACCTCACTTACATCTAAGGCAGAGGGTTAGGGATGTTGAACTCTAAATAAGCAGACATTACACTGCATTTTTTCATTTTTTCTTTCAATAAGTGCATTTTGTCTTGAATTGAGGAGGAAACTGAGACATTTTGCCAATGGAATGAGACAATTTACATTTAAAATAAGAAAAAACAACTGCATTGTCTTATTTCAAGTGCATATCATCTAATTATCTTATTTTAAGAGTGAAAATACTATTGACAAAATCTCATTTACCAACTCAAATTAAGGGTAAATGCACTTAATTTAAGATAATTTTACTTCTTTCTAGATGTTTTTCCAGTGTAAACTCTAAATCTTTCTGTAGGTTTATAATTTCTATAATCCAATCTTGTTTTTTTCGAGTACTTAGTCTTTCAATAGGCAGAAGGTAGATTCTCATTGATAATGGGCCTGAAAATCCTAATCAAACTGCTCTTGTTTCTTCATTAAAGTCCTCCCCTCGTCTGCGAGGCCCCTACAGTTCAACATGAATAACAGAAGAGAGTTTTTCTTCTCACCTTCAATAGGCCTGGGGACGAAATGTGAGCAGGGTTTAGTCTTCTTCACTCGGTTCCCCTTCATGATGATTCCTTCCTTGTTCAGACCCAGGAACCAGGCCCGGCCGGACTCATGCTGCCGGTACAGGGTGGATGAGTAGATGACGTAGTAGTTCTCGAACACAGACTCTTTAAACTTACATTCTGGTGTGAAAACATCCTGGAAAAAAGGAGACATAAAATTTTTTTTTTATATATACCTATAAAAAACATAATAGTGCATGAGCTCAAGACAAGTCACCCAAACATTGTCTGAGTAATCAGAACGGGCGACAGTGGAGTCAGATGTAGGAATTTGCCCTGCATCTGGAGGGTTGTCGGTTCAACCCTCAGCCCTAGATTTAAGTGTTGTTGTGTCCTTGGGCAAGACACTTCACCTGCATGGTGGTCAGATGCCCTGGTGGGGTCAGTGTACGACAGCCTCGCCTCAGTCAGTGAGCCCCAGGCCAGCTGTGGCTACAGTGAAGTTTGCCATCATCAGTGTGTGTGACTGAATGTAGTGTAAAGCGAAGCGCTTTGGTCGTCTCCTGACTTGAAAAAGCGCTATAAGTACAGGCCATTTACCACTAAACCTGTTATATCAGTTTAAAAAAGAAAACAGGATTTGGAACAAGTTATATTAATACTTAATTTGCACATTTTAATTCAATATGCAAATTAGGCTTAATTGTGCAACGAGGTCTGTGAGATACGGAGGTGGGATGTTGTTGATTTGAAAACAAAAAGTCAATCCCAAGTTTTTTCCAGTCAGGTCTTGAGTCAGGCTCGAAATAAAGACATGTAGTTCCCAAGTTCAAGATGGGTTCAAGATGACGCTCGTTACGCCGTCTCTTTTCTCTTACTTTCTCCTTTTCAGGCTGTTTTTTTCCCCTGTAACTATTGTAAGGGGTTTATTTGCAAGCGCTAACATGGGAAGCCACCTTTTTTGACTGTGCTGCTAAGCTTTCTTTTACTTTTGGCACACGGGGGGATCCGTTTGTCCGCAGCTCCAGACGTCCCATTTTCTACTCGCAGAGACCAGCTACTCAGACTTTGTGACCACACTGAGACCAGACATCTCTACAGACATACGGGGAGGCTGCAGGGGTGACGGGTTGAAGCGGAGGAATGCTTCTTTTGCATTCATTTCAATTCAGTTTATTTATATAGCGACAATTCACAACACGTCATCTCAAGGCACTTTACAGAGATTATTCAAACAGATCATACAGTCAAACTGATTCAAAGGACACCAGCTGATTGCATCGACCGATTGACTTGAAGGCAATTCCTCACACCAAGCATGCTTACAGTGACAGAGGAGAGGAAAACCTCCAGCAGAACCAGGCTCAGTGTGAGCGGCCATCTGCTGAGGCCAACTGGGGTTCAAGGAGACAGAAGCAGAGATACAGAAAGCAGCTGTAAACCAGCTCCACAGACGGCCCCGTCCAGGAAACACTCAGCCAGGCGGACGAGCTCTGAGCCAGCTCCAATGTCAGAGGATGAAGAGAGCACATCCAGTTAGTCACAGTAAGAGACACAGGACTACACTGAAAAACAGGCCCAGCTCCAACATCTAAAAAAAGGTGTTGATGGCAGAAACACAGCTGATATTTTCCATTGTGGGACAATAAAGAGATTTTCTATTCTATTCTATTCTATTCTATTCTATTCTATTCTATTCTATTCTATTCTATTCTATTCTATTCTCCAGGCTGGTGTCACAGCCAAACAGGAACAGACCAGATTAAGCTACTATGTGAAAAAGCAGAGAGAGCAGAACGTTAGAGATTGAACTAACAAATTATGCAGAATGGAAGAACATCTCTGGTCATGGGAAACGTAGGATCTCTCCCCAAAAATAATGAGGACCTCACAGCCCTAACCTATTTCCAGATAAAGTACAGGAAGGCTAGAATCAAGTGCTTCACTGAGACCCGGTTGGATGAACTTGGACTCCTGGACAGTTTTAAACTAATCTGTGTGGAAAGGACTTTGGCAGCCAAAGAAGAGAGGCGGGGGTTGGCATGTTTGTGAGAGAGAGATGGTGTAACACGACTTATGAAGGAGCAGACATGCTCCTCAGACATGGAGCTACAGTACTTGTGGTGGGCTTGAGGCCATACTATCTCCCACAGAAGTTTGTGGCCATGTGATCGTGCTCTCTGATTCACAGTGCAGTGATGTATCACTGACTGCATGACCTTCTGTGTAGAGAGCACTATGCCCACTCCGGGGTTTAATTTAGGTGAATTTTTGGGGAACCAATTGTTAAAAATGTGTGCTTTTAATGTCATTTTCCAATCAGTAATTACGCCACAAACTTATTCTTTTTAATAGGTTGTCATTCATTTTAATCCTATTTCCCATCTCTTTATTACTGTATTTCATACATTTTGTTTTGTGTAGATTCAATTAGGGCTGCAACTAATGATTTTTTTGCTTATCGATTAATCTGTTGATTATTTTTTTTACATTATTGGATTAATAATCGGATAGCAAGAGGTTCCTTAAAGAAGACTTTTTATAGATTTAAACCAGGGGAAACTAAAACGTTTCTACTTGAGGAGTTCTGGATAGAGGGTATTGACAGATGATAAAGTTTTTTTTCATCTTAAATAGAAAACATTTATATATTTTTTACTATTATGATATAATTACTGCTGTAAGTGGGTCGCTCTGTCAGCTAGAGGCATTAGAGTCTCTATACTACAGTTAACGATTAATCGATTACTAAATCAATTGACGATTATTTCAATAATCGATTAAACACGATTTATCCAGTTAATTGTTTCAGTTCTATATTCAATAATAATTTATTCACATCAAAGCAGTTCAGCCAAATAGTTCTCCCTCTACCAGCATCACCAACTCAACATAATTTTACCCAGAAGAATAAATGGTGTTGTCATCTGCAAATAAAATGAAATTTTAAATCTCTATAATTTCTGTATAGCTAAGGATTCAGAACAGAACCTTGCAGAACCCCACATTTAATACTCTACAAACATGATCTAACTCAGTTTAGATCAACATTATGAAACATTTCCATTAAAACATTTTCCACCCAGATAATATACAGTAAAAACCACATTTTTCTAGTTTTTGTCATAGAATCAAGTGATTCATAGGATCAAATGCTTTCTGTATGTATACATATATATATATA
>NW_015150617.1:704966-706512 GCF_000732505.1 Cyprinodon variegatus
TTTTCCTCTCCACTGTCGCTACAAGCATGCTTAGTGTGAGGGATTGTATTCAAGTCAATGAGTTGATGCAATTAGCTGGTTTTCCTGATTTTTAAGATTTTTAAGGGGTGATGCCATCCTCCCTCATCCACCCTAAACTTGAGCATTGGATGTAAGTTCATATAGGTTTTCATATCTAATGCAGGATTTATCTGCTGTGTGTTTTTAATGGAGCGGGCGGGGCAGATATGCTAACCTAATTGTGCAGAATTATCAGTGGGGAACCTGAAGCCAAGCGTGAGGCTGCTCAGTAGATTTAACCTCCACAGATATAACAGGTGTGTGTCTCTGTGTTTTTGTTTATCCTGCGGAGAGATGATCCTCTGAAACTCTTAACCGACGAAGCGGGGACATTTTCCAGGTTCTGTTTTTCCTTTTCCTTTTTTGTGTGTTAGGTTTAGGACTAAGATGTGAATTAAGTGTAAGAAGACCAACTGGATTTATTTGGATCCGGTTCTGATGTGGTGGAACTCAATCGTTAGAATGACTAGTAGTAAATACAAAGTAGGGACTATTGTAGAAATCAAGGCATTGTCTCTCTCTTTCTGTGTGTGTGGATGAGGCCTCAGGATATAACAGGTGGTGGAGCTGAGCCAATCAGAGCAGAACTTCTCACAGTCCTGCATTCAGACCAGACGCCTATTTAAACCTTTCCACATGTCAGCCTCGCTGAGGGGCATTAATAACCTGTTCATGTAAAATATTCACACCCCTCAAACTTTCCAACAGCTTTTTGTAATCAGGAATTAGGGACAGAAACCCAAACTGTTGCTTAACATTGAAGGTAATTCATAGATGGTTTTTATATTTATCTGGATTACTTGTTAACCTCCATGTACTGCTTATCAGTAAACATTATCCTGCTGTATTCAACTCAGTCACCAATCCACAGTGTCAGCATTCTTTAAGTCTGCCTCCATCATTTCAATCCTAAAGATGTCTCAAATCACTTCATTTAATGATTACTGGCCTGTCGCACTCCATGTCTGACTCCCATTCATGATAAAGTTCTTCAAAAGGCTGGTTAAAAAACATCGTCTCCAGTCTGCCGCCAACATTCGACCCGTCCCAGTTCGCCTACAGACACAACCGCTCTACTGAGGACGCCATCCCTGCTGCTCTCCACCTGAGCCTGGCCCACCTGGAGGAGAAGAACACCCACGTGCGGATGCTGTTCCTGGACTTCAGTTTAGTTTCAACATCATCATCCCACAGAGTCTGATGGGCAAACTGGAACAGCTGGGCTTCAATACATCCCTCTGCAACTGGCTGCTAGACTTCCTCACCATCAGACAGAACACCTCATCACCCTAAGCACAGGCTCCCCTCAGGGCTGCATCCTGAGCCCCCTGCTGTTCACCCTGATGACACATGACTGCGTCCCCAGGTTCACCACCAATCACAGCGGGAAGTTTGCAGACCACACCACGGTGGTGGGCCTCATTAGAGACGACAACGACCTGGACTGCAGAGAGGAGGTGGAGCAGCTGGTGGACTGGTGCAAAGA
>NW_015150617.1:707035-710295 GCF_000732505.1 Cyprinodon variegatus
CCGCTCACACCCCCACCATGGACTGTTCTCCCTGCTGCCCTCTGGGAAGAGACTTCGAAGCATTGGATGCAGGACCAGCAGGTTCTGTAACAGCTTTTTCCTCGCTGCCATCAGACTGTTGAACAGTTGAAAAAACTCTAATCAAGTCAATATCTCCAGGGCTACCAACATATGGAAGTTCTGCACCCAGATGGACAGGTTGGCCAAGGGCACCACTGAAAAGAGAAGCAACCATTCTGATTTCCCTTCAATAATCCTTTTTTTTTTTAATCAAATCTGGCTGGATTAGAGGAAGCAACAGAACGTATGCAGATGTCTGCATTCAGAGGCAGCCTCTTCTTCAAGTACTGATGCTGGCAGCAGGTGTTAAGTTCACCTGGGGGGCGGGGCTAATCCTGTCTGCCTCACATGTCAGATTTTAATCTGCTGTTTAGAGGATCTACCTGGGAAATATGATGTTATTACAAACTTCTGTCTTTCTTCACCCAGTTTTTGTGTCATCTGAGGTGTAAAAGCAAAATGTTCACGTCTTGCTGTTACCAGACTTGCCTGAGTAAATACTCAGCCAGCCGGGTCAGAACAACCACAAGACAGAAAATATAAAGAGCTTACCTCTGTAGTAAAGCAGTTGCTGTTGAAATGGTGGCATACATAAAAGTACATCTTAAATATCAAAAGACTGGTTTTCAGAAGCTCTTGCAAGTGATTGGAGAAATTAACATACTGTTAAAAAAAGTGACATAAGCACCCCCATCATGATTCAAAAGGCCAATCACAGAGCCTGTGCACGACAAAAGACTCCAGCAACCCAGAGGAACAAGGGGCAGCTCTTTGATTAGCATCTGACCACGAACATGTGCAGGATGATGGCCTGTTTTGTGGTAACCATACTTGCTTTGTGTTGTTTTTAGTTTGTATAAGTTTTCTTTGAAAAGAGCAGATTGAGATGCTAAAAGATGCTGGACACAAAATAAAAACTCCTTAACGGTAAAGGTAAACTGATTGAAATGAAAAGTAAATATCTGCGATCAGCTATTTTAACCCCAAATTTACTCAATTTAAAGAGGAAGGTCCTGGGAATGAGCTCTTTCAGCAAACAGACATGTTTGTTACATGAGGGTCAGAGATCACTTTATTGTTTTTATGCAGTGTAGCTGATTCTTTTTAAGCTGATCAACTTAAAAAAGGTTCAAAGCTGTTCAAAATACTGTCTGTGTGACTCTGTTTCTTTTGTTTAGTGCATCTGTTTACTGACGGAGGGCTCTTTATCATGTGTTGAATGTTTTGTCTGGAAAAAAAGATGACGGCCATCTTAGCCCTTAGCTATTACTTTTTATCTGTTCGGTACAGTTAACATTTTAGGCAGCAGAGTATTGGTTGGTGGAGCTAACTTCTTAGTTAGCTTTCCCCACCACTATAAAAGAAAGTATGCTTCAGGTTTTTATTTTGAAGATCTGAGATAAGCTTTTCCTTTAAAATGATCTATTTCACCAAACAGGCTAAAACTGAAATGAATCTCCGTCTTTCCCCCTTCTGAGGGAGGCGCGGGTGTCCGTGGGAGTTTCTTACAGATGTGTAGAGGAATCCCTCGGCGTTCATGCCCACATAGAGGCCAGCCTTCACTCCCTGGATGGCCACCACCCTAAGCCCCACAGGGATCAGGTTAAACAAAGCTGCAGGAGGAAACAGAAACAGGTTCAGGCTCAGGAAGCAAAACAAAAACACAAATCAGTCCAACAAAGACACGCACTGCCTCTGTGTTTCTGCAGCTTTAAAACCATCCGCTGACGTGATGCTGCGCCTGCAGCTTATAAACGTGGTGAAACAGAATAAAAGAGCGAGGGACTGAGTGATGGGAGGCGATTTAATCTTCTGGGACTGAGAGCTGCCGTGTGGGTGAGGAGGATGAGGAGGTGGAGGAGGAAGAGGCCTGTGGCGATGCTGCTGTTAATCCTCCTTTATTTAACTCAGATGATCTGAGAGAAAACCAAAACATCTCCTCCTCCTCCTCCTCCTCCTCCTCACCCTGCTCGTCTCCGTGTCCTCCTTTTCATCTGGTTTTCAGAGGCAGCATCCAGCGCGGATCTGCTGCAGGAATGCGGCTGAAAACACCCAACCACGTTCAGAAAATTAGCCTCCAGTGCTCCTCTAGAACAACTGTTCTGTGAAACATCTAAATTCAACTTTTGTTCTGCAGAACATGTTAGAACCTTCACTCACTGTAGTCGCTGTTCTCGTCTTTGCAGCCGCTGATGGTCCCATCGGGCAGCATCTGGAGGTAGAAGCCCTGCTCGCTGTGGAGACGCGTCACGATGCCTTTCAGCTGCGGCTCTGCAAACACACACACAACAAAAAAAAAAGAGGTTCAATTCAGTTCCTGAATGTTTTATTGAAGCTTTCAGCGGCTCAGCTTGTCCTTCAGTACCATCAGATCTGATGTCCTGCATCTTTCCTGCCCAGCAGCCTAATGTGCTTCTAAATTATTGGTTTATCTGCATCTAAAGCTCCTTTTGAGGTCTACTTTGGATTCCTCAAAACTCGGATTTAAGGCGGAAGCTGAACATCACCACATCGTTGATGTTCTCCTAGCATTTTCTGCTACTTAGACTATCCTGTACAGCTCATGTGATAACAAACTGGTGTAAAATATAAAGCAGCTTCAATGACCTGCTTGCACCGGTGCCTGAACTGTCACCTTCTGATCCAAGTTCAGCATCCAGTCCTCTGAAGGCCAAACCTGACCTAAACAGAACTTCACAGGATTTTTCCAACATATGCCTTCCTAAGCTTAAGGCGGTGTTTGCAATGAAGGGAAAAAGGATCTGAATAATCAGCGTATAAAGGTATGAGTCAGCAGGAAGGTACAATAGAATCAGCAGAAGCATTTATATAGTATGTCCCAAGGCACCACATTTCTTCCACAATCAAAGAAAATGAGCAAACTGAGTCCTTCCTGAACTGATAAAAGATGAGACAGAAACGGTTCAGGGAGGCTTTAAAGAGGCCAGCAGCAACAATGAAGCAGCTCCAAGAATATCCAACAAATGCTGCTTCTGTTCAAAATGGCCCAAAAATCTTTTAATGGACCAAGTAGGAGGGTCAAAATTCCTCAGACCTTAAAATCTTGTAAGGAAGGGTTTGGTATCCTACTGTAGGTCCACAAAGGAGTGTAATCAGGGATCCTTCCTCCCAGCTGCAGTCAGAGATTTCAGTAATTATTCCCAGCAAACCAATAAGATGTTATATGTCTGCATCATTTA
>NW_015150617.1:712228-714100 GCF_000732505.1 Cyprinodon variegatus
CAGTCTATATAGATATATATAGTCCAGAGATATTCTAGGATTCTAACTCCATAACTGCTCATCCTGAGTCAACATTTTCAAGTGTAGCAAAGAGATTCTTAGTCATATTTTAGGCCTGAACTTTGACTAGGCCACTTTAACACGTTACTCTGTTTTGATCTAAACAATCCTTTGTATCTCTGGCCGGATGTCTAGAGTGGTTTACCCTCTGAAAGGTTAACCTTGCTTCATCTATCTTACCATCAGCTCTTACGAGCTACTATGTATCACAGCATGATGCTGCCACTACTATGTTTCACCTTGGAAAATGCTGGGGGTAAAAATTAACATGTTAAGTTCAAATGTTTGTGTCTATGTAAACTTTAAAAGGAAAACAAGTGAAAACATAAACCCACATCTTTCCCATTAAGTCAGGTGGATGAAAAAAACTGATAAAAAAGTTATTTCAAGAAAAGAAAGATATCGTAAAACAATGCAACCAACTTCCAGTCCTAAGGGTAGCTTCCCCAGTGGTCGGAGGTTTAAACCGCCTCCGTCTCTGACTGATCTGTAACCAGACAGGTGGTTCCCCTGATGTTAGGGTGACACATGGACCGAGCCCCTCCTGGACCCTCTCAGGATGTAAACAGAAGACAATGTGGGGCTCCTTCTGGTCTATTTGAGTCCAGAAGGACTCAAATAGACCAGAAGACACAGAGCTGAATATGGAGCAGGCTGCTGTGCCACTTAAACCTCCACCAAGGTAAGAAGAAACTGCTTCCTCGTCTTCTCCAACAAAAACCTAAAAAAAAGTCAGAACCAAACACCTCTGGCCTGCAGCCTCTGACCAGAGTGCTGATGTTTTAATTTGAGGCTGCAAACAGGAAGAAACCTCACTTGTAGAAGTCAGTAAGCTGCAGAACTAGTGTTGCACCTTCAGATACTACTTTTCAACTTATTTTTTTGTATTTAAGCACCCTAAGCTGTCTCTCTGCAAAGAAAAGTAGCAGAACAATTTAGTTGCAGAATGTTTGCTGACATGAATCATCTGTAAGATGCTCACCCTGATTAATAACACCACCTCATCCAGAGGTGTTTTCTCTGAGCACTGCTATATTTATACATGTGCTTCACACTTCCTGAGTTTAACAACGAAGGAGCGAAGAAGAAGAAACAC
Source organism: Cyprinodon variegatus (assembly GCF_000732505.1). NCBI lineage: Eukaryota > Metazoa > Chordata > Actinopteri > Cyprinodontiformes > Cyprinodontidae > Cyprinodon > Cyprinodon variegatus. Next base: position 713,385 of record NW_015150617.1, read on the forward strand.
CCCATCACCAGATCATACGTCACTGAGTTGAACTGGACTGCGCCCCTCCAACCACATTACAGCCCAGTTCCACCTCTCCTCAGCCGAAGCAGCTGCCCCATAGCGGGCTCCAGGACAGCAACCAGTTTCATTAACCCTGATAATCGTCTGTCCGTCTGTCCCTCCATCCATCCGCAGCATTAAGTAAATCCAGAACTATTAATAATAGAGTGAGAACCCGCTGAACAGGCCCGGTTATATAACTCCAGATTCTAACATTCCAAACCACGTGAACTCAAACTAGAGCCAGACAGTGAGGAATTCACGCGGCTTTGACATCTTGTTAATATCTGCAGCCGGCTGTCAAACATCTTCAGATGTTTGAACACTGAGCTGGAGGCAGCGAAGTACAAAACGTGTCCTGAGAACCTGCAGCCTGGAGAGGTGGAATAATGAGAAGCTAGAGCTGCTCTCCCAGCAGAGATCTCAGCATGACCAGTTCATGCTCTGGTATGCACCAATTGAACCCTTTTATATGAAGGGAATTTAGTTTCATTCTTGTTGCAAGCAATATGGAAATTTAGAAAATGCAATTTAGAACTTGCGTTTTGTCTTAAACTTTGCTTTTTTCTTTAGAATCCTTTTTTCCCCACTTTTTTCTAACTTTATATTTTCAGTTTTTATTTATTTCTCTATTTCCAAATTGAATTTAAAAAATTGCATCAAATTCTGATAAC
>NW_015150617.1:715835-719440 GCF_000732505.1 Cyprinodon variegatus
GATGTGCTCTCTTCATCCTCTGACATGGGAGCTGGCTCGGAGCTCGTCTGCCTGGCTGTGTGTTTCCTGGATGGGGCCAGGATGCTTCTGTCTCCTTGAACCCCAGTCGGCCTCGGCAGATGGCCGCTCACACTGAGCCTGATTCTGCTGGAGGTTTCTTCCTGTTAAAAGGGAGTTTTTGCTCTCCACTGTCGCTACAAGCATGCTTAGTGAGAGGGATTGCCTTCTAGTCAATGAGTCGATGCGATCAGATGGTTTTGCTTAGATAGAAAACTTTGAACCAATCTGACTGTATGATCTGGTAGAATTGTTTCTGTAAAGTGCCTTTAAATTACGTGTTATGAATGTGTGCTATATAAATAACCTGAATTAACTTAAAAAGCAAGAGCATTCAAAGAAGGAGCTTGAACTCATGGTTGTAAAATATTGGGGGCCTCATGGTCTTGAATCTATATGCATAAAACGGATAAAATGCATGTTCAGAGAAGTTTGCATGCATGCATTTTGAATAAAACTGCTTGTAAAAATTTTTGCACTTTTTAAGTAACACGAAGATCTCATCAAACCTGGTTCTGTATGACAGCAAACATGGCCTCTTCCAAAGCCGTATGTTGAATACAGGATGTTTGAGCACACCATGTTAACAGGATTTTCTGAGTCACTGGTAGGAAACAGAAGTTGGAATCAACCTTATCAAATATTTACCACAGAGGAAGAAAATTATGCAATACTACAGGCTGTAACTAAGTTTCTGCTGCGCTCATGAAAGATGCTTATATTCTGAAGATCCTCCTGCCAAAGCAGCTCTAATTATTTAATACAGTAGGAGTAAAGAAGTTTTTCCTTCACAGAATCTAAAAAATTTTTCTCCTGTGAGCAGCACAGTTGGAGATGGAAGGGAAACCAAACTGCATGATGGGAAAAAGTAAACCCAGTAAACCTTAACTTACTGTCATCTACATTAGTTTGTATTCTCAGAATTAGTTTGTTTTATCTTCTTTTTGAACGATTTGTACAAAATATATATATTTTTTTCAAATTGAGTTTTTTTAAATGCAATTAAAAGATCAAATCTCTTCACTTCTGGGGGTGGGCTTTCCTCTGGAATGAGAGGCGAAGATGCATTTCTATTGGTTTGCATGAACACTAAAAAACAACAGCTTTATTGGTCGGCGTGTGCGTCACGAGCGAGCGTTTGTATCGGGCTAAAAGACAATATGATAGGAGACACAATTTGAAAAGAATTCAGTTTGTGAATTTATACCTAAAGCAAAAAAAAAATTGAGAAAAAATAAATAAAAAGTGTGAAAAGCGTTGACTTTTAAAAAAATATTTATTTAAAAAGGTATAAAATCTTTAAATTAAATTAGCAATAAAATTTACAAACTAAAAATACATAAAAAATATTCTAATATATTAATTTGTAACATTTCATTTCTGGATTGCTTCTTTTGTGTGTTTTTTCAAATTTCCATTTAAAAAGTTGACTTTGCTTGCAACAAAAATGACAAATAATTGACTCCATACAGGATATAATGATGCAAAATGGTTCAAACTTGAAACATTATGGATTTTAAGCTTGTGGAAGTGACTTGTTAACTCTGGCCAACAATCACTGTAATTTACTCACATTACTGTCTTTGATTTCTCACAGTTTACTGGGAATTTAAAGCAGTAACTTCCTACTTTCGTGGTTGGTAGAACAAACTACTGTGTGACCAAGAGGTGAAACTGGAGGCCAAGTTAGCAAAAGAAAACTAGATATAAGCATTTAGATGCAAATATAAAAGGAAAACCAATAAATGAATGGTTTTTTAGATGATGTTTATGCATCAAACCTTGAGATGGCTTTACTTTGACCCCTAAATGCTGGTCAGAATGGGAGCGCCCACCTGGTTTCCTGCGTACCGGCCGCTTCTTCCCACTGCAGAAGCGAACTTTGCTAAAGACGCTGAAGATGTGTCTCTCACACAGAGACCTTGGGTCTTTACTGGGACTCGAGCGTTTCTTGTTGGTGGCAACCTTCTCATTGTTGGACTCGCGAGCTTGACGCTTCTGTCGGATCAGGGAGCTGGCGATGGCCGCCGCCATCCCCCTGAGGAACCAAATCCCTGCTCCGGGTCTCAGGTCCGGATCTTCACTCAGTCAAGGATGGACCACATGCCACCAACAGAGCAGCGGGACCCACCAGGGGAAGCAGTGTTTGATGACTTTAGGCTTAAGGTTGATCCATGATTAGGTCCAAGAAAGAAATTAAAATCTTCCAGAAAGATCCTTCAGAATAGCAAAGAACCTCATCAGCTTCAGAGACAGAAATGCTTGAAGGTTCTGACCCACTTTAAGTCAACATTTTTTGATCAGTTCCTCCAAGCACAGAAGGTATGAAACATCTGCAGAGCTTTGATTCCGGATTAATGAAGAGAAATAGTCAAACAAACGGAGTCGGCTGTCAATCCGTAGCAGAACCGAGTCTTCTGAGCCGAGGGAGCAAAAGTGAAGAAAAAAAACCAAGCTTGTTGGGTAATTTATCAGCTTACTTCTCCTGCCTCCATCCCTATGGAACGATATGATTTAGAGGACTTTGGTGCATCCAGAGACGCCTGAACACATCTTTCCACCTTCCAGCTTTCATCTTCAGCACTTTCTAAACAATTTCCAGAGGAATCCTTTTCCGTAAATCTGGAGAATCCAGGAGCCGATGAAGCAAGCGGTGAAGTGTTTCTGCTCCGTTTTTACTCCACTGTTTTCCTGCACAGTCCTCCTCCTCTTCCTCTGCTGCATGTGAAGAGAAGCAGAGAGGAAGGGTAGAAAAAGCAAGCAGCCGTGAGGGCTCGCCGGTGAGAGACGGAGTGATGGAGGGATGAAGGAGGAGGAGGAGGTGGCGGAGGTGTGGAAGAAGCTCCTAAAAATATTCCGCCTGATGTTTCATGATGCTCCCACATCGGACCACTCATTCTCCTCTTCCTCATTCCCACCACACCTTTTAGGCTTTCCCTACAGATAAAACCCAGAAGGCTTCATGGATTCACGTCTCGTTTACATCTGCATCCATCCAGAGAGCAGAAATAATTCAAAGGAAGGAGCGGATGTCGTTAAAGTAAAATGGAAAATCTCCTTTGATGTTTGGGAACATGCAGCCATATTTCACTTAACCGAACAAGAACAGAACAGAAAGTTTTTCACATTTTAATGAGACCTTAAAAACTTGAGATGCAGCGTGATGTTCTCACCTTAACAAACTGCTGAACTTGACGGCTCACAAAAAGAATAGAGGTGGAGAAGTTTTCCAAACAGAGGGATCATAACGCAGATTAAAAATGGTTCTGGAAGAGCATCTAGATCAGGTAACCAATTAAAAATCAGCGGAGTCCGAATGAAGAAAATCATCAACCAGTAAAGAGACATTTTAAATTATAATCTGTTACTTTAAACAGAATTTAAAACTGAAATAAAATGAGATTTTTTTCCATTGTAAAATCTAAAGTGTTTTTTTTAAGTAGAGAACAACAATCGTTCAGTTTGGTATAAAGACAATTTCCAGACTCACTTATTTTATAAAACACCTGAACTGACCGTTTATTTGTTTATTTTCTTTCTTTTTTCTG
>NW_015150617.1:719645-722534 GCF_000732505.1 Cyprinodon variegatus
CTAAATGTGCAGGATAACCTTTGAGCACCATTTCACTTTCCTGTCACTAGTTCACCACAGTTCTTCCAGCAGTCTACGATTTCTCTTCTCTTTTTCTCATCATCTTCTCCTTCTTTCCCATCGCCCAGCTTGCCACAGGTTTGCCTGCTGTGTCTAAAAGTAGCAGCAGCAGCAACCCAGACTGAAAGCAGCTCAGTGGATAATTTGTATCACGTGTAGCCTGATCCCGGATGTGCTGGAGGGCTTTACCGTATTAACAGGAGTAGCGGCGCAAGTGAAGTTAGACACTGTCGTCGCACAACATGCCGTAATTTATAAATGTTTTAAATCAGGTTGGGTCCGGATTAGCCAGCAGGTGGGTCCAGATCCAGAACGCGGTCCGCTAATCAATGGCCTCTGCTCCAGACCTTTCAGTACTGAGACATTTTTACCCTCAATCCAGCTACATAAAAACAGTTTAAAGATCCTAAACCTTTTGGAAAAAAAAGCAACTTTCTTTTCATTAAATATCTTCTATGGCGAAGTTGTGAAAATTCCCAAAGAAAGATGAAAAAAACAACCTAAAACTTAATTTCAAACCAAAACAAACCACTAAAGGATGCAGTATCACATTCACCCACATGGACTCAGCAGAAGCTGTCAGAACCATCATCAGTATGGGGGTAACTTTGCGCCATTACTGTTGCAAACAGAAAACATGTTTTTTAATTGAAATTAAAAAAAAATGATAAAAAAAAAAACACAATCCAGAAATTAAACTTTGAAAAACATTTTAATAAAAATGGTTACAGTTTTCTCTATATTTACAAATTTTATTTAAAATGCACATTTTTTTAATATCTGATTGTTCCCTAAACAAACTTCACATTTTTACAGGTTTAGTTTGATCCAATTTTATTTATTTTTTTATTTTAATTTTAACAGATTTAAAAGCTGTTTAAACACAGTTAAAAAAAAACTTTTTATATTTCTGTTTTAAAATTTCTGTTCTATGAATTAAGTTTAACAAACTAACCTTTTTTCAAACTGCATTTCACAGAGCAGACCTTCTTTAGTTCTGAGGGTGGGCTTTTCTCTGGTGCGAGGAGTGAAGATGCATTTTTTTCTTCCTTTTTTTGAGTTTTTACAGCACTAGTTGCTCGTTTCTCTGACAGTAGGCTGACAGGAAAGGGGGTATGAGAGAGGGGGAGAGAGACATGCGGCAAATGACCACAGGTCAGTTTTAAACCCGCGTCGCCCGCATCGAGGACTAAAGGCCTGGTTATACTCCCGCAGCAGAGTGTGTTGAAAAATAATTTTCAAAAACTAACATTTAAAACAACAAAATCTGAAAAATAAAGTTGAAATCAATCTAAATGAAAACAATCTGAGAAAACAGTAAAGTTAGTGTTCTTCGACTGCAACAATAATGGAGCAAAATTCCCTCCATACATCACTGACCCGCATGTCTCTGCATGAAAATATGTGGTTGTAAATCTACCTGCTGCTGGAAACCACCCTGGCAGATCAGTATTCAGAGACACAGCATGTGAGAGCTCAACAGTCCTGGCTGTGGTCAGGATCCTGCAAAGCGCAGACTGAAGCGGAGCCACAAGCAGTGGCACGCAAATAAGTGATGACTGGAGAAAGTTCGAGTAATAATGAGCATAAATTCCTCTGAAAAACATCCATTTCAAAATGGAATAATAGTGCCAATAAGAAAGAAAGTGATGGAGCATGATCATAAACCTAACCTTTCATAGGTAATCACATTCTAACATTACAATTAAGTACCGTAATAGATATTGTTTAAAGAAAAGATTTCCTCTGTTTCATTTTCTCTGTGTTTCCAGGTCTGTTTTATATCAGGCTCTATGGTAAATCCTCATTAAAATGAGGCTCAGCTAAAAGCTCAGCATCACTGCGTGGACTCCTCTCGTTAGAGGAAACCCACTGCATGGCTGCAGGAAGGGGAGTTGGGACAGTGAGGAGACGAAGTGAGAGTTGATTATCCATGATAGGGGAAACACTGGGAGCCTGCAGGTACCAACATGGTCCTCTCACTCTGATGATTCACTCATCACATCTGATCTCACTGGGAGACAGCTGCAGCCCGGGGTGGAACAACCCAACCTAGAGAAAACTGACTTTAACTCATCTACAGATGCATCCTGATAACACAGAGAGAAATCTCTGCTCAGCAACTGGAGCCTGACTCTGCATCATTACATAATTTTAACATTAATGATGCAGAGGATTGGATGTCCCAATGAAGGCCTGGACTCCTCTGACCTGCTGATGCCCAGCTTCCATCTACCTGTGGTTTCATCCTGATGGCTGCTGAAGATGTAAAAGAGGAGGTGATGAGTCTTTATGAGTGGACACCCCAATTAACAGCGAAGAGCTTGTTACACAAGCAAATTATCAGCTGCAGAAAGGGTGAGTCACCAGCCACAAACGCAAAGACCTCCTGGTGAACCCAGCAAGTGTTTGAAGAGGTCCGAAAAAGGAGCAATGAAAAGGAAAATTTGAATCCTTTCAGATTTTATTCCTGGGGGAAACCCAGCTCCCATCTCTTCTCATTCATCTTCCCAATAAGACTTCTCTCGATCTGTGGTCAAAACCTCTCCAAGCTTCCTGAAAGTCTTAATATTTGATTTGTTGCTTAATGTTTATTTAGTTTCTTTGAATTGAGACTTATATTGTATTAATCATCACTGTGTCATTTCTGTGACACAAATGCAGGAAGAAAATGCAATACTGGCCATAAGAGGCGGCCTAAAAAAATCAGCAGAACATATCGCTGATCAGTTAGACTGATGTCAAAATAATCAGCATCGGCCTTAAAGGAATAGTACACCCAAAACATGATTAGCCTTCATTTTCTACTCACCCCCATGCTGAACAACA
>NW_015150617.1:723405-733096 GCF_000732505.1 Cyprinodon variegatus
TGTTGTTCAGCATGGGGGTGAGTAGAAAATGAAGGCTAATCATGTTTTGGGTGTACTATTCCGTTAAAAACCTGGTCAACCACAACACTGCAAAAACATCTAGAAATAAGTAAACAAAATTCTTAAATTGAGTGTCCATGTATTTTCTATCATGCTTACTCCCAAGTGGGGTCATGAGGGGTGCTGGTGCCTAGCTCAGCTGTCTACAGGCAAGAAGCGGCGTCCACCCTGGACAGGTCGCCAGTCCATCGCAGGGCAACACAGAGACAAACAAGACAACCATTCACTCACACACTCACACCTAAGGACAATTTAGAGAAGCCACTTATCCTAACAGTCATGTTTTTGGACTGTAGGAGGAAGCCGGAGTACCCGGAGAGAACCCATGCATGCTCAGGGAGAACATGCAGAAAGACCCTGGGCCGGGAATCAAACCCAGAACCTTCTTGCAGACAGCAGTGCTACCCACTGTTCTGCTGAGCAGCCCTAAATTGAGTGTCTTTACCCTTAATTTTAGCATCTAAATAAGATGATTTGCCAATGGAATGAGTATTTTTACTCCTAAAATAAGATAATTAGATAATATGCACTTAAAATAAGACAAAGCAATTGTTTTTTCTTATTTGAAATGTAAATTGTCTTTTTCCATTGGCAAAGTATCTCACTTACCTCCTCAATTCAAGAAAAAATACACTTAATTTGAGCAAAAATGACTCATTTAGATTTCCATTTTTTGCTGTTTAGGCATAAATGCACAGCTGTGTTTAAATCCCCATTATAGTCAAATCAAAGGTAATTATCAAAGATAAGCAATGAAACAAACCTTATAATGGGTTAATAAAGGTAAACATATAACATAGAATAACACAATAAAACAAAAAAAGAATAATAAAAGATGGTAAAAGAGAAATTAAATGAATAATAAAGTAAAATCAATTCTTGGGTTTTAAAAATAAATCTTGACATCAAGTCCGAACCAACGAATCTACAGTAAAAGGCTGGACCAGTAAGATCCCATCAGCCAGGTCATGTGACCCTGCAAACACTGGGATGCAGCCTCATGCAGGCGGCGGCACCGACGTGTCAGTGAACGCACCGTCACGCTAGATGTAGGCCTTCACTCTGAGCAGAGGAACCAGGTCAGATTCCTTAATTACTGACACGTATTTATGTCCTCATACCTGCAGTGAGGGAGCGAGGGAGGAAGAGGAGGACAGGAGCCATCTTCATCTGTCATTATGATTATCAGGTCATGGTGAGGATGGTCAGGTGGTCTACCGTCTTCACCTCACGCTAGGTTTAATTAGAGGTGACCTGCGGTAACTGTGGTGTCTGTCAGGACACATTCAGGAGCACCTTAATGCTGTGGGATATTTGGCTTTTATCAAGCAGCTGACCTCTTCAGCATCAGGTCCAGCTGGAGGGATTGAGGAGGTGCTGCAACAGGTTCAGGTTCACCCAGGGGTTCCACGGGTCATTAAAAGTCATTAAATTAGATTTTTTTTTTTATTAAGGCTTTAAAATTCAGTAAATGTGATTATTTGAAATTAAAAATATCCATTTATAAAAACAGATATAAAGTCAGATACATAATATCGAAATATATTTGTGCGGAACTGCTTCGGTTGATCGTAAATGTTCGGAAAAGAAGCTCGAGGCGGAAAAAAAGAAAGAAGATGCAAATTTCAACATAAGTGGCTGCAAATCTATCTATCTATCTATCTATCTATCTATCTATCTATCTATCTATCTATCTATCTATCTATCTATCTATCTATCATGGGTACTTGTTGATGGCATTAAAATGATTTCTAAGAGCATTAAATTATTTCCTGTATAATCCCTGTCACCTGAATAACGTCCTTTCAACAACTTCAATTCAATTCAATTCAATTGAGTTTATTTCTATAGCACCAATTCACAGCACATGTCATCTCAAGACACTTTACAGTTCAACCAGATCATCCAGTCATCAAAGTCTGTGACTGAAGGACAGAAGATGCGGCGTAGCGGCATCAGCATTGATCCAACCACTCATTAACGCCCACTGGAGTGTGTTTATATGTGTGTGTAGGAAGAGACGGATGTTTCCTAATCAATGGACAAAACGCCACATCAGAGGACAGCAGAATGTCATCAGGATGCTGGAAGGACAACCAACCAAACACCATCTTAGGTTCTGATCTCCATTATTGATTTACTTTGCTTTAATTTTCCCTCATTCTTAGCTTCATCTCATCTTTCTAAAGTCTGGATCAGTCCTGGTAAAGTTTGGACTGATTTAAAGCTCATCTGGTTTCATTTAGACTGAACTTAGGTTCATATCTGCTGCCTTTTTTATTAGACATATGTAGCTATGACTGAAATTAGAGGTTCTTCTGTTACTTGACTGATCTGCTGACTAAAGGTTAAGGTCTGGTTAATAATCAGATCGCTCTCTGGATAAATTGTGCTTCCATTTCAGTCAATTTCTGACTTGATTCTGGCTCCATTTAGCTGCAACAAACATGTTTTATATTAGATTTATTCATTTAAATTTATTTATTATAGATTTTATTCTTTTTTTTTATCCTACTATAAAAAAAGAATAAAATCTGTCATATGTGGATGCACTATATATACTGTATATATATCCCATGCACCTCTTTCTTCCTCTTTCTACCCGCTGTTTCTTGTAAATCTTTATAGAGTTAGTTTTGCTCCATTATTGTTGCAAACAAGGAACGTACAAATTTAGAACTAAACTATAGATCTATAGATTTTCACTATATGAGCAGGTTCATTCTGTAAATGCTTTTCTTGGTTCAGATGGGCTCCATATTTTTAAAGACTAAAGCTTTTCTGTTTTCAAGTAGAAATCCTCTGCAGTCATAACAAAAGTGGCTGAAAAAAGGGAACAGCTAAACTTAGGCAATGCTACGAGGTTTTAGGTTCTGAAAACATTTCCTCCTTTACCAGAGGCTCTCCTCGTGGAGCTGCAGCTGATCAGCTGCAAGTAGGCGGCAAAGCATTTGCTGTAAATTTGCTTCGCTCCTGTTTCACAGAGAGAAAGTATTTTTTTAATGAAACTCCAGTTTCTGCTGCAGTACGGCTAAAATCCAAACAAGACGCTGGTTGAGAAGTGGGCGGGGCTTTAAAATTGACTGAGGATCATCATCAGAGGAAGGCAGGGCTACTGTATCTTCTAGGCTTAACTTACTGAAAGTTTTTTTTTAATTAGTAGAACAAAACTGTTGTGTGATCTAAATATGATGGATGGAAATTGTTCTTTTAAGAAATTAAGTCAGCATAACATAAATTATTTGATAAATATATATAAAAAAAAAAAATTAAATTCTGAGGTAACTGTTGTTCTAATAACCGGAAATTAAAAAACTATGTGATGAATTTAGTTGCAATAATACATGTTTTGTGAAGAGATATTAGAATAAAATATGAAATCCAGAAATAAAACTTCTTAATCTAAAAATGTTTGAGTGTCTCTTTGTTGTGCACAGATTGTATTTTGTTCCCCCTTCTTTTTATATATATATTTTCAAATTTAATTTTTTCAGGCCTTTATTTTACAAATGTCTCTTTTTTAACTGAGTTTAAAGGAACTGCATTATTTTTTAATTATGTTTTACAGAGAACATTCTTTTCACTAAAAGCAAAAAAAAAAAAAAAAAAAAAAAGGCTCACTTTTGACCCATAAAAGCCTTTTTTCTAATGTCCAGGCAGACCTTTAGAAATCCTCCCCTCCAGAGTAAAGCCCACCTCAGGAGTAAATGGCATTTTGAAAAGATTGCTATTCATAAAACTTAATAAGAAAAAGTGATATTCAAAAAGATATAATGCAAATAAAAAAATTGAAGAAAGTTTTTTAAATAAGAAGAACAATTTGAAAGGAAAACTAATAAAACAACAAAGTTACACTTAAAATACTATTAATATTGAAACATTTTTCAAATGTTTCATTTCTGGATTTTTTTATTTTTATTTCAAATTAGTATTTTCAAAACTTGTTCTTTGCTTGCAATAATGAAACAAAATGTGCTGCATAAAAACACAGCAGGTCGATGAGGCCCATAACTGGCAGTATGTTGCCCTCTGCTGGTGGTTTGGAAGTATTACAGTTCAGTCTGTGAGTCTGCAGCCAGGAAACACATCAGAGCTGATAAGTTTGTGCTGCTTTACTCTTCCTTAGTCTTCAGGTGATTTTCTTTATTTCCTCTCTGCAGCTCAGGCTGCAGAATGTTCTAAACCAGTTAGAACTGGAGCAATCTGAGGCCAGTCCTGGTTTATAATACACACAGACAGTCTGTCGACTGACTGTACAGAGGATAAAGTTCAAGGTTTTTAAAAGCTGGGAAGTAGTGATCTGGGATCCATTAGACAAAACTGCACCAACAACCATTATTCATCAGCAGCTGATTGAAGCCTTCAGATCGTTCTGCAGGAGGAATGGGGAGAAAACTTGACATGGATCGGCCTCTTCTAAGACAGAAAGCTATGTACAGATCTTGGTTACAGTCTAAAGCTGTGTTTCCGCTTGCATGAATAATTTACAGCCTGATCATGTGTAAACGAACATCTGCACTGCTGCTGTTAAATCTTTCATGCTGAATTCTTCATTTTTTTTAGATTCAAGTTTTGTAAAATGTATGATCCTGAGAACCAGAATGTTTCTGCAGACCCTACACCGACTGGAAGCCTAACAGACATGATCGCTTTACAGAATCTACCTCTGGACCCAAAAAGCATGACTTATCCAGAAGTAAACATGTGGGCACATGGACATATACACATAGGCTATATATATATAGAGAGAGAGTATCTGTATCTGTATTCACACGTCTACTGCATGTATTTAGAAGCCTTCGGTAGATAAGTTTCAATGGCTAAGTTAAGAGTTTTTAACTGAAACACATTTAACCGGGAGTTGAATCCTTTTTGTTGCGCTCATATTCAATCATCTGTTGTCCTTACACACAGCCACTTACATATAGCAGACTCAAAGTTATCTGATTAAATATTAAACAACATACATGTATCCAAGAGCACAACAATACCAAGCTAAGATAAGCCAAGTTGACAGGGTTTATTTATCTGAGTAGAAAGTGACCTAACAGATATTCTTTTATGTATAAATGACAGCAGGCATGTCATTTATTCCACTGGATCGACCTCTGATGGAAGAAACAAGGTGAGCTTATTCACCTTTAGCTGACAGCTGTCTGAGAATCATCCTGTTTCCTGTCTGTTAAAATCAAATTTAAATCTCTGAGTTTTTTATTAGACTGAAGTAAAGAAAACAGAACAAGTTCTGTTTGTTGTGTTCGAAATCTAGATAATGAATTTTTTCTTTAAATAAGTGCATTTGTTCTTGAATTGAGGAGGTAAAAGAGACATTTTGCCAATGGAACAAGACAATTGAGATTTAAAATAAGAAAACACAATTGCATTGTCTTATTTCAAGTGCATATTATCTAACTGTCTTATTTTAAGAGTAAAAATACTCATTCCATTGGCAAACTATCTAATTTACCTACTTAAAGTAAGGATAAATGCACTTAATTTAAGAAATTCTTACTTATTTCTAGAGCGTTTTTGCAGTGTAGTAAGAAAGAAGCTAAGGATCTAATTTAACTTTGGTTTAATACTGAGGCATTTCTTCTCTGAATGCTTCACAGGTGGAACTAAGTGACCTAAATAGAAATATTCCTTCTTTAGGTATAAAAAAACCCAACAAGAAATGCAGGGAAAGTCTAAGACAGGCCTGTTGAACAGGGCTGCTGTCAGAGTTAGGTGGCTTAATATGATTGTTTATTTCTAAAGGAACAAGAGCTAGAAGTGAAAATTCTAAACTGCAGATTAACGTTTTGGCCTTTAGTTTGTTAAAGCATCTGGTTTCAGGAGGAGACAGACGGGAGGCCGATGGAACGCTGGTTCCAGTTTAATAATAACACAAAAGAGTTCCCCGTTAATCCGCGGAATGTCGACGGTTTAAACGAGTCGTGTGTTTCCACTCAGCTGCCGTAATTGCACTGTACGTCTGTTTATATGTAAAGAGATATGTGCGACATGAGAGGGGTGAGGTCCTGAGAGCAGATCAGAGATATTTATAATCCAGAACGATCCAGCAGGAGGAGGAGGTGCTGTACGGTCACATTAAGTATAACTGGGGTACTTTATACTTTACTCTACCTTCTTAGAGACACATTCATAGAGAGAAGCTCATCTGCAAACATTAAATGTGCAAATTTAATAGCTTAACTGTTTTCCAAAAGAGTTCCTCAGAGTTTATAAAGCAGATTACTTAAAAAAAATATCAGGAGAACATAAAAAAAACTCTTAAAATGATCAAACAAAATTGTGATTTCAGCCTTGAGAGTGAAACTGGAACAATAACAAAAAAGGAGAAAATTTAATGTCTAGAATTATCGGACGGCATGGGATTAATTTCCACTGTTATGCTGATAATACCAGCTATATCTGTGTATTAATCCAGATGAAGCTAACCCATTACATAGATTACAGGCATGTTTTAAAGACAGAAAAACCTGGATGTCGCTTAACTTTCTGCTCCTGAATGCAGACAAAACAGAAGTTCTAGTCTTTGAAAAAGAAGCTAATTAGGAAGTCCCTTAATCTGGATGGGATTAAACTGATCTCAGATAATAAAGTAAAAAAATCTTGGTGTCATTTAAATTCCATATCAAAGAGGTACAATTTAATCTCTGAACTATTGCAAAAGTTAGAAATATCCTGTCCAGAGGTGATGCTGAGGAACTAGTCCATTCCTTTAGTGCTTTAAGGCTGGATTATTGTTAATTATTTAATATGATCAATTCTTATTTCTTTAAATATTTTTGTTTTGGCAAGAACAAATAGAGCATTGAAAAAATTACAAATAATGTTTCCCTATAAATATAACTAAATAAGCACTGTTACGAACTGAAAACTTAATTAATGTCAGATTTTTCTTTTATTTGTCTAATTTTTTGCTCAAAAGGCAGATTATAATTCATCATTACCTTGTTGCTCAGCTTAGCGCTTCTGCATATCCTTTCTCCCATCTCCCCTTAGACTTTATGATCTCTGTTGTTACCAACAAACACAGTGTTTAGAAACCTGGTTCTGGTTCCGCAGATTCTACATCTGATATAAAATCCCTCCCACAGATGCTAACGTCAGTTTCAACACTTGTTCAGCTTTTCTGGGATTGTGTGTTTGTGAAAATTAAGGCATAATTGCACAGTTTTATGTTCTTTGTCTTTTTTAGTCTGTTCTATGAACAATCAGCTGTCTTTTCCCTTATTTAACTTTAAAAAAAAAAAATCCCATTTTACCTGAATATACCCCATTATCAACAACTGCAGAGTGTTTTTCCCTCTCTGACAAGCTTTTTCCTGCCTTACTGGTTAAGTTTTACCAAGATTTTTATTGATATTATTCAGTCTTGAAGTCTGGCATCCTCTCTCCATTGTTAACCCCCCCCCCCCAGTGTAGACAGTATTCCTGTGTGCGATGCCAGAGGAAGCTGTTCTGATCTTTGTAACCACACCAGAACACACGCTACCCTGATGATTTGCATGCTTTTCACGTCTCCTTCCAATCAAACTGTTTTGCATCACACCTGCAGCTCGGCTGCAAAGCAGAGGAGAAAGAAAAGTGGAGAGAGGTGGCATCATGACCAACAATCAGCTTTTGGACATGAACCTGATTCTACGCCTGGTTCTGAGGTCTCTGGCACCAATCATGGAGTCAGAGGTTTGTCATCATTCAGACACCTTTAAAGCTTCTTCAGTAGCCCAGCTTCACCTGGATCTGCTTCTTCTTCATAGATTTAAAGTGATCCAAAAGGATCTATCCCTCTTTAACCAACAGTGTGAGATTATTTTGGCTCTCTGAGGAGTACCGGACCATCACCCACAGCGATGGACTCACCCTGCTGGCTACTCTCCTTGTAAACACTGCCCTTCTCCTCGTCCTCCTCCTCTCCTTTACTCTTCCTCAGCAGCAGGCGTCGGAACAGGTTGCAGAACCAGGTCATGGTGCAGAGACCCGGGCTGTTTATCCGTCAGCGAGACGTTCAGCTTGGAGGCCTCTCAGAGGGGGATCCGGTTCCAGCACTGCATAGCACCACTGACAGTTAACAGAGTAAAAGCTCCACGTGGGAATCTGAAAACCCGCGGCTGCACCTCCTTCTAGCAACATGATTCCCAGTCCCAGTCCAGAACTGGAAGCTCTGGATTAATCGCAGGAAGAGGCTCAGGTTACAGCAGCTCCGGTTACATGCATGCAAAAACATCAAACCACCGCTCTTTCTGGGAACTCACGCAGGTTCTAATCAGGGGCTAAATCTGACTTTCTATAATTAATTCTCAACATAAAAAAGGCAGCAATAGAGCCCTGCCTGTCAGCAGAGGGCAGCAGAGAGTCACAGTCGAGGATTTCAGTCTGCTTATGTCAGAGAGAAGTGAGAAACTTTAGAGACTGAAATCTTACCCAACATTTTCTCTCCTGTTTACAAAAATGTTTTAAGCAAAATGTTCCAGAAGCAACGCTGCTGCATGAATCTGACCAAACCGAGGTTGAAGGTTTGAAAACGTTTAAGAGACAAAAGGTTTAAGGAAGCAGGCGGCAGAAAGAAAAAAAACATTCAACCTCCAGTTTCTGATCTGTAACAGAAGAGCCCATGGAAAGGAAGCAAAAGCATTCACACCCCCTGAAAGGTTGGAATGTCCTGGAGTCCTGGTTTGAATCTGACAGAGGGAAACCTAAAGATTAGGGTAATGGCAAAGAGGCCTTCCAGCCAGAGAGACTCATGACTCAAAGACTCAAAGATCATGTAAATATCAGAAGGGAAGATGAAAAGAAAATATTTTTTTTTGAAAGTGGTTCACCTGCCACAATGATTACTGAGAGGTGTTTAACTCTTTAAAGTGTATCACATTTGACATTGAGTTTTTGAGGCCACTGCAACATCAGTGCAGTGTTTTTGTTCTTGGAACCCTGACCTACACAATCAGACACATCTATTAGACAATAAAATATTATACAGAACTGCCTGTATCAAAATTGATCCATATAAATGATCTAATTTACCCTATACAAAATGTTTTTTATTAATGTAATTTATCAGAAAGCTCAATGACGATTCTAATTTTGAAAAATTTGAAATTTCTGTCAATTATTTCAGGGTTCAGGCTTTAAAGGGTTAAATAATTTTCTCTTTAGAGCTTAACGAATAGGTCAACGATGACTGAGACACACTAAGCCCGTTTACACTACCCTCTGAAAACCGATCTGTGCCGAGCTTGGTTCCATATGACTGTTTACACCCCAAGCTAGCACGGTTCCTCCCTCCTAGTGATGATCTACGGTACTTCTGCTCTCTCAAGCAAGCACAAGCAAACCAACATGGCGGCGGCCGAAACATTCAAGAACTTTGCGGAGAGTCAGGCAAAGAAGGCAGCCTTTGGTGAATTTCCTTGAGTCAACTTTTGGGAAGTGGATACGAGAAACGTTCACCTAATCAGGGCTTACAGACGCAGGAAACAACCACAGACGTTGAGGTTCATCACACTGCTAAGCAGAATCATCACTGGAAATTGTAAAAATCCTAGCTTCCCTACCTTGGCATGGTAGGGAAGCTAAGATTTTTATGAATGTCTGAAATTTCCTGATTACTAGAACTGAATCGCAC
>NW_015150617.1:735061-737051 GCF_000732505.1 Cyprinodon variegatus
TCACATGGATTCAGTAGCCCCACATGGATTCAGTAGCCTCACATGGATTCAGTAGCCCCACATGGATTCAGTAGCCTCACATGGATTCTAACTTAGCCACATTATCCTATTTTCTCCTTTCATCAATCATCATTTCTATGAACTTCCATTCCCAGTCATTAGAACGTCTAAAGAGGAGTGGCGGCCTAGTGGTTAGGGCATTGTGCTTCGATCCCAGAGGTCCTGAGTTCAAGCCCCACTCCCACGGAATGCCACTGAGCAAGAGATGCTTAACTTGCTCCCCTGGCGCCGCTCACACCAATCCCCTGTGGGATGGGGATTGTCTATGTGCGTCTATTCTAACACCTGCCTCATCATGATGGCCTTGGAGGAGGTTTCCCAAAGTTTGCCCCAAACCAACAGGCTGATCCAAGTCTCCACCCACCGGGTTCTGGTTCTGTTTCATCTGTTCTCACTCTCAACTGATTTTCCATCATATTGTCTTTTTTACACCAGACACTAGACACAATTCAAAGGATGCAAAGAATTGATTAATGCATCTAAATCGACTAGATTTATTGATAAACAGTTTTCTCTCGCAGAAAGAGGATTTTTCCACATCATGAAGGTTTAGACATTTTTCTTTACAATATACTGAGCAAAGAAATGAATTATCATGTTTTAGCTATTTTCTTTTCCAGCTGTATTAGGCAGTGACGAAATTAAAAAGAATATTTCTGCACACATTATTAAAACTTTTTATAATAACAAAACTGATGGCAGCGTTGTTGCCACTGATAAGGTTGGATGGAGGGTTAAGGTTGGTGCTTGTTGGGTGGAGCTGGGAAAAGAAGAACCACCTGGAAACCAACTGTGGTGCTGAAAGACGCCCAGCTCGTTTAGACAAACATGAGGATTATCTTCCATCCCTGAATCAAACTGTTCAGTTTCAGTGACGACATGATCCACATCCTGCATCTATGATCATCTGTTTTATTTTGATCCATGATGTGACTGAACTTCATCTTTGACTCATCTCTTCCTCCTCCTCTTTAGCTAAGAGCTGCAGGTGAGCAGCGGCTGCTGAAACTCTCTCCTCTCTTTGTTCTGCTGTTTGTGTATCATCTGCAGCCTCACGCTGCTGCTGCTGCTGCAGCAGTGTATTCCCAGTCTGACCAGCATGGGGCGCACAGCTGCAGCAGGAGCAGCCATCAGGGTGTGACAGGGAGGAAGAGGAGCAGCAGGAGTGAAGGACACGCTGCTTCGCCTCAGCTCCTCCTGCCGCTAAGCTCCAGAAAGCCCATTCAGATCCAGGACGGTTCTGTTAGAAACGTGTTGATCAGTAGATTAATCATGGAGGTTTCAGTTAAACCCTCATTAGCTGACAGTTTCTCTTTACTTCGGCTGCTTCTTCACTCAGACTCTCCAATATCCTCATGCATTCAACAGTAGATTTATGCAGATAAAAATATAAAAACTAAAAGAAAAAGTGTAAATTCTGTGTAGTTAAACAGTCTGTTATCAAAACATCTGTTTTCTTCAACCATCAGAGGAGGTAAGAGGTCAACTAGAGCAGCAGTTCGATCTTAAGCTCCCCCTGGAGGATCATTGAGGTGTTTCCAGGTCAGAAGGGGTGTTCATTCGGGGCTCTTGATGACCGCATTTGGCTCGCAGATAAATCTTTTTAAAGATGTTATACAGTCTTGTGCATTTTTATTTTACAACCAGGAAGTCCACAAACTGTAGTTAAAAGCCTTCAGCTGATCCAAAATGCTGCAGCCAGAGTTCTGATGAAAATTAAAAAGAGAGATCATATCTCTCCTATCCTGGCTTCTCTTCATTGGCTTCCTGTTAAATCCAGAATAGAATTTAAAATCCTCCTTCTCACATATAAAGCCTTAAATGGCCAAGCTCCATCTGACATCAGAGATCTGATTGTTCCTTATGTTCCTAACAGAACACTTCACTCTCATCCTGCAGATCTTTTAGTTATCAGGCTCCTCTCCTGTGG
>NW_015150617.1:739303-741283 GCF_000732505.1 Cyprinodon variegatus
GTTGACAACAACTATGCGTCACTTAACATACGTCACGCACTCCGTTGCTCTTATTGGTTGTAGGTCTATCCAATTGGGTGCAGAGGCATTATTTTTCCTGGTTCGTTCGAAACACGACCCATAATCACAGCTCTATGGAGCAGCATCAGATTCATATTCTGACTAGAATTGAGTAGGACTACGTCAGGCTAACATCTAACACCACTGTCGCCCAAAAGGCAAAGGTATGCATCTCTTATGTAATTAGAGATGAATAGAAGCTTTCTAAGTCTTATGACTCTCAGCCTTTTTCAAAGTATACAGTGAGAGTAGGAGCTACGAACAAAGCTAACTGGATTGGTAAACAATGAAGGACTGCATGTGCAGCAGCAAAGGTGTTAGGTGAGCATTTGAAACAGACTGGCATATGGAACAGCCAACAGATAAGCTGCCCCCCCACAGAGCACAAAGATCGTCCACTAAATTAAAACATTTTCCAGTTGGTACAGTAGGGTTAGTCTGGACTGATCCTGAACTGGTTCAGGTGTGTATTCAGCCACCCCTCAGTGGACATTGGTTCCAGTTCTGGGTTCTGACTCCAGATCCTGATCCGATGAACCACTTCAGCTGACTGCTTAGGAAGAGGAGGAGCACCATCTTCTGGGCAGAGATCCTTCACATCCTCATCATCTCTGTTGGATTCACACAGCTGAATTTGAGCAAAGAAAAATCTTGTTGCCCCTCTTACAGCCAGCTGGCTGGTAGTGTGCAGCAGCAGATGTTCTCTCCAGGTTTGGACCTTAAGAACCACCAGGAGTCCAGTCTGTATCAGGAATAAGTTTGACTTTCCTGAAAAATAAAATGAAATTGTGATCCGTCTCTGCTGTGAAAGTCGAACTAATGGAGATTTAGGTTTCGGCAGCAAAGATGTGGAGACAGATGAGGGTCAGACGAGAAGTTCCTTTTTCAGCAGGAAGTCAGTTCCAGCAGACAGGAAGTGAAGCAATCATATGGATCTGCACAGAACAACTGCTGTCCCGTCTTCACATTCAGCCTATAGAGGCTGCAGACTGACACAGGCCTCCATCTTCTGATCAACAGCAGTACAGGACAGGCCAACAGACGGACAGAAGGACGGAGAGACGGACGCGTCCTGCTGCTGCAGCGTCCGTCCATCAGCAGGCGGAGAGCATTCCCAGAACATCCTCATGAATTATGGACGAGGTCTGCCGACTCCATCAATCCTCAGCTTTGAGGTTAACCTCGCCCGCAGACTGCTTCCCTCCGTCTCTGACACACACCGTCTCCATGGCGATGCTCTTAAAGGGCCATGCCAATGTTTTTGTGTCTGGTAAATGCTGAGTGTCCATGGGGACCTGAGCCTACAGTCTGCATCTGATCCGATTCGTTTTCCTCTCAGGAACTCCTTCATATCTTCACGTCATCAGATGATCAAACAGACCTGCAAAGTTGGGTTCTGTTATTGTTCACTCGTTCTGCACATAAATGTTTATCAGCTGCTTGAGTGCAGATTAAAAAAATCTATATTTCAGCTCCTCTTCTTACTGCTGTTTTTCTTCCATCTTCATAACAAATGAAAGATTGCTCCATTAAGTTGAATGTTAATTTGCTTTTAATTTCAACAGTTTGTCACATGAAGCTCTTAATCTGAAGGACATCAAGTCATCCATGTCTGTCTCATAACAGGTCCAATGCATCAGAAAATAAAATAATTATAAACATATTACAACAAAATCTATAAAACTGGACATTCAACAGTTGTGAAAAGAATCTAAACATCTGTAGACTGAAGCCTTTCAGTTCTTCATGTTCATTTGTAACCTGGCAGGTCAGAATCAGAATCAAGTTTATTGCCAAGTAGGTTTGCACTTACAAGGAATTTGACTTGGTGTCATTGGTGCAGCCAAAAAACAAAATAAGATAGAATATATATATATATATATATATATATATATATATATATATATATATATATATATA
>NW_015150617.1:743074-745668 GCF_000732505.1 Cyprinodon variegatus
TAGGTCACTCTAAATGCAAAGTGGTCCCATACAGCAGACCTATAAAGTGCTGCTGGCACGTCTTCCAACTCCTCTTCTTTCCCACTCGCCATACCCACACAATTCTCCACAACAACTGATTTTTTTCTGCTACACCCGGCTAAGCTGCTTCGCTTCTTCTGCTTCTTGTTTACTACTGGTGGTTGGCTTTGGTCTCATTACCGCCACCTTCTGCTCTGGAGTGTACACGCTTCGCCTATGAGAAAAAGGAGCTGCGCATGAACCGAACGCAGCTCACGCGAATTAAACCGAACGGTTATGATGGTTTTCATAAACTGTTCCATCCCTACTAGAAGGATCAAACTAATTTAAACAAAATGATTTGGAATAAATTTCTTCACCATACCTGAACATTTTTGCCACCAAGTTCCAAACCTTTCCAGCTTTCTCCAAACTGTAGGAACCATTAATTGAGGGATCTGCTTATAACTTTTACATTTAATTAGAACATTTTTGCAGATTCCAATAAAAAAAATCTAAATACTTGAGAATTCAGAGAAATTCTGTTGATTCCTGCTGAATGTTTCAAGGGTCATCAGGGATTTTTGAGTCTAGACACATTGAATGGAGAAAATCCTGACATCCGAGAGAATATTTGTGAGATCATCTTCATTCTGACATCAGAAAGCTTTAGATACTCAGGTAGGACGGCTCTATAGCTCTGATCACAGATTTGTTTCTGGAGGCCTGGAGCCTTTTTTTCACATGAATAAAACAGAGCAGCTAATTTGGTGAGTGTTTCCAGAGTAATTACTGCTGGTGTTTTGGGTCCATCAGCTATTTCTGTGTTGATGAGTTTGGACCAACCTGCAGGATTCACTTCAGAGACTCTGTGCAGCTGAGCAGAAGTGCTCCCTGCCCTCATAATGTCTAATTCTAAGAGCCAAACGTCAGCTCATGCTAAATCTGGGGAAACAAGTTTCACCTCGGCACCAGAGGACGCTTGCAGCAAATGGTGCAAATTTGAGTTGTTTCATCCAGATCTCTTATGTTTCGTAGTTTAATTGGGTTCAGAGGACCTGATCGGATTGATTGAAGGTCCCAGCTCTGCTGACTGCAGCAGCAAATGTGGAGAGGTTTTTATTTTGAGTCACTTTAAAACCATAATTTGGTTCTGAACCCCTACATAATTTTTACCTGGAATGAGCCTGTTTTTTTTTAAATTAAGTTATTGTAGCTCCTACGTACTAAAACATTCATGTCGGGTCAGCAGTTCTAAGACCTGAAAGTCCAGTTCAGAAGGGCTTCGGGTTCAGTCACAAAGTGCTGAGTCACAATCCCGTAACAATGGACCGTCCATTAAGCCCAGGCAGAATATTAGCCACATTATAGACCGATGGATGCCTCTCTCACTAATGGCCGGTAGGTGATATTCAATAACTCCAGCATGATGAGCGATGAATCCATTAGCAAACATTAGGCCGTCTTCATGCATCTAAAAGCTTTATTTACTTTGCTGCGGCTCGTCTGTGGGAAGGTTTAAAGTTGCTTTGAAATGTGGAAAATCTTTGGTGGTGAGTATGAATAACTATCAGGTTCACCACCCGCTGGTTTTCTCGCACGTCTAAACAGACATTATCTAGCAGAAAACTGTGACTCCAGCTGAGACCGATGTCTGATTATTATTTCATTCTGATGCTGCCTGGTTCTTAGCCTTAAAACTTTTCTTTTTAGTAGAGCTTAAAGTTAGAGTGGCTCAGGATATACTGAGCCATCTCTATAGTTAAGTGCTATAGCCTTAGACAGCTGGAAGACATGGGGACCACTTTATATGATTCTGCTTCATTCTATTTCTATTCTAGTATTCCACAGTATCTGCGAGTTCAACCCCTAACTTTATGTTCTCTCAGATTTTCTCCTGAAAGCAGTTTCGTCAGTTTGGCTGTGACACTCTTCCTGAGAGAAACATCAAATGGGCTGCTGCCATTAACACCTTCGGTTATAGATAATAGAGTCAGATAGTTTTTTTTTTAGTGCTTAGTCCTGTTTCTCTCCTAAACATAACTGCTGGCTATGACCTTTCTTTCATCCCTTTTGTCATGAAAACCATCAAAACCTGCTGCTAAACTGCTTCTTTCCTAGACAGAGCCACCTATGGAGCTAGTTTAACATTAACCATTCTAATATAGAAAGTATTTAAAGATCAGTGCTTCTATGTTCCTTTTGTATGACCGCTTCTGTCTCCTTGAACCCAAGTCGTCCTCGGTAGATGGCCGCTCACACTGAGCCTGGTTCTGGTTGAGGTTTTCTTCTGTTAAAAGTTAGTTTTCCCTTCCCACTGTGGCTGCAAGCATGCTCGGTGTGAGTTGTTCTGTCTCTCTAGCAATGTACCATGATAAACATCATCTTTTGATTTATTCAGTTTTGACTGGGCCAATTCCTACCCAGTTAAAGTGTGCTGTTGAGTTTTGTGGTAGGAAATGTTTCAAGAGTTGCTGATGTGTTTGGTTTTACTATAGATCAGAGGTCATGGATTAGCCGACCGCGGTCCGGATTCGGACCAACCTGCTGGCTAATCCGGACCCAACCTGATTTCAAACATTTGAAAATTATCA
>NW_015150617.1:746225-751693 GCF_000732505.1 Cyprinodon variegatus
TAAAATATGTGAATCAGGAAATTGTCTGTATATCAAACTGAACGATTGTTCTCTATTTAAAAAAATGTATTTTTTTAAGTAATTTTTCATTTAAAAAGCCAGTGTTTGAATGCATAAAAAAAAATCATTTTATTTCAGTGTTAAATTCTGTTTAAAGTAACAGATTATAATTAAAATGTCTCCGCACATTTACTGGTTGATGATTTTCTTTATTCAGAGCCTGCTGATTTTTAATTGGTTATTCCTGCTATAGATGACAAGAGAACAAAAGGTAAGAAAGTACAGGAAGAATCATCTATGTGAGAGAGATTAATCGTAACAGGATGCTTGAAAAACCTGGCAAAGCACGGCCTATAGTGTCAAAATGTGTCGTTCAAAGTGAGATGGTTTGGAAAATGAGTATCGACCTTTTGGTTTTTATTTTCAGAGCGAAATATGAGCCATTTGGCTGAATTATTATAGCGATTTGTGAACATAAACAGTCAGGCTCAGCTGTGGTTGTTTTCCCAGTTTGGACACATGATCAGTGAGAGGAAAACTGAATGAGGAAGGAGGGATACGTGTTTGTAGCATCTGAGCTGAGGATACTAGTAGCCGCCAACTTAATGTTGCTCCATGCATCAGAAGGTTATTTTGAACAGTAAGTAGGCCTTTTTCTCTGCTGCCCTGATCTACCTCCAATGTTTAAGGATCCGTCATCTCTCGGTCCTAATGCCCTGAGGCTCTGAATCGATGGTAAACAAATCGACTCCTCTCCATCAGTCAGCTCGGAGTTGGTTTTCTCTAACAGCTTCCTCCATAATCAGGAGAGCTGCCAGCTGCTGGCAGTGATGGAGGCCGAGGACCTAAACCAGCAAGAACAGAAAACAGGGAGGGGCGGCGGGCCATGCTGAGCTCAGCGCCTTCCACTCCATCTCTCCCCCCGTGAGGGGAGGAGGGGGGGAGATGCTGTAAAGACTCAGCAGAACGTGGCGTCACAAGACAGGAAAACATCTGTTCGTCTAAAACAGCTTTGGATCCCTTCTTTCCACAACCTTAGTTATCTTAAAAAAACATTCTTTGATTGTTCTTCTCAGATAAAAGTCTGTGGGGGTAAAACCAATCAAGAACCAAACCTCCAACCACATGGAAACCTTTCAGTTCATTACGGCGAAGCTATCAGAGGCAAAGCAATTGGTCAAAGATTCTTTTTTTTAAATTAAAAACAATAAAATCTGAAAGAAAAAATCCAGCCAAGATACTCTCAAAAACCCCTTTTTCATTAAAAAGTTTTTCAAAATTTCATTACTATATTACATATTGTAGGATCGATTTTCATTTACAAAATGTTTTCTTTACCTGCAACAATAACGGAACAAAATTCCCTCCATATACATGAACGACAGAGAATAGACAAAGAGTTGGACTTCTGCCCTAAAGAGCAAGTGAAGTATTTGGACACCAACATGGTATAAATCAAGGAGCATAAAGCACGGAGGTGGAAGGATCATAGTTTGACAATGCTGCCTCCTGTCAGAGACTGTTTGAAGAAAATACATGTAACTAAAGCAAAAATGTACCCTTTGACATGACAAGGAAAGACATCAGGAAATCCACCAAGAATGGATGGAGAGTAAAAGAGAACAAAGTTCTAGATCGGGGTAACCAATCAAAAATCAGCGGGGTCCAAATAAAGAAAATCAAAAACTAGCAAAGGTCCGGAGACATTTTTATGTTCTTTGTGGAGAATCCTGCGTCACAGCAGCAGGTTAAGCCAAACGTACTCTAAATGTTCAGTCCACACTTTCTTTCACTTTTTATCATCGTCTTCTTCTTTCCCATCACCTAGCTTGCCACAGGTTTGCCTGCTGTGTCTAAAAGTTAGCCTGATAAGCCAGACTAAATGTGAGATTAAATGTGTAATTTAGTCTGGCCCCGATGAATGAGACATCAGAAGATTGTTGATGAGAACAACCATACCATACCATGTCTGTGCCTATTGGCCAACACTCTGACCAATGTGCGAAACTGACTGTGACGTAGAAGTGTAACAGAAAGCTGATGGGGGAGCGTAAACAGACAGCCTGTTGGTGAAACGGCGAATACGTCCTTCTTAAAAATGAATGAGCGTAGAGACTCTTTCTGCTCACGTTTAAACGAAAACCCCAAGTCTTTTCCTTCCTAAACTGATTCCAAAGCTGAGTCAAACGAGAACTGTTCAATAGTTGTTGCCATCTTCCTTGTTGTGCTTCCTCCAGCGTCGTGCAGCTGTGTTGTCATACCCTCAAAACCCCGCATGATTTGCATCCAAAAATTCAAAACACATCTCTGCGTTGTGATTGGCCGGCCAGTTCTAGGGCCTGGGGCATTGATCGAGGCTAGGCCACTCAGAGGCAAAAATTATTTTGGCCGCTGGCGGATGGGCTAGTTTACTAGGGTACCTAAAAGTGGCTAGCAGCAGCAACCCAGACTGACACAGCTCATTGGCTAATTTGTATCACGTGTAGCCTGGCCCCAGATGCTAGGAGGGCTTTACCGTACAAACAGGAGAAGTGGCGCAAGTGAAATTAGACACTGCCGTTGGACAACATGCAGTAATTTATAAATATTTTAAATTAGTCTGGATTTGCCACCAGGTGGGTCCGGATCCGGGCTTTGGTCTGCTAATCCCTGACCTCTGTTTTGGACCAAGTCAAACCCACACATTGCTCTCACAGAGAAGCTGACAGGTTTTTAAGCTTTTCTGCTTTCTTCACCTGTAGGCAGTGGAAGGTAAACTAAACTCTTTTTGATTCTGCAGACTAATAAACCTCCCCTGAAAGGATGGGTGGCATATATCTGTAAATCCCAGCAGAACTCCAGGAATCTGCAGCTTCAACCTGAGTCTGAGCTGCTGAGATGAGATGATCGATCGGCTGAACCCCTGAAGGTCTGCAAACACAATTTACTGTCAGTCAGGAGGGGATAGGACAGAGTGACACATCCTGTCATTAAACAATCTGTAGTCTAAAGCTGAAAGTCCTGCACGGATGAAGCACCTAAACTTAGAGGTTATTTATTGATGGGAAGGAGGTCAGGATGTGAGAGATATTAAAGTGCCTGATCACGCAGCAGCTCTGTTCCTCGGCGCCCCCTGTATAATCACCGCCGTACGTCAGGCACAGATTGGATTTCTCAGGACGGGCGGGGGTGGGACCTTCCAACCCTGCAGCCTTTCAATCAACACGACGTGCCGAGTGGTTCTCCAGCTCAGCCATCTATCAGAGACGATGCAGAGCAGCGTGGCACAGAGCTGGACCAGAACAGGATCCCGCCTCTAGGAAGCCGGTCATTTTTAGTAATGTGGACCTCAGACTAAAACAGAACCAAGAGGGAGTAGAAGGCAATGATCTACAAGTCCTGGGTGACCAATCTATATATTCATGGTCTGTGGGCGTCTTAGATGAGACTAATGTAGAAAAATTTCCTCAACTTCTTCTGGGGGATTCCTATCAGAGAAGGATCGATACATCAGCCAGCTGATATTTCTGACTTATATTTGCATCTTTTTCCTTTCATGGATATTGGCCGATACATGCATGCATGGCTGCTTCATTAACACATTCAGCTGCCAAGCTTTGAGATTATGTGGAGTGCATGCATTGCCGCTATGCTTCTTATTCCTATAGAGCTAAATTGGGGCCATATGTTTTTTTCAAAACATATTTTTTTTAAAGAAATAATTTGAAAATCAAAATACATTTGAAGTGTTTTTGAAACTGGAACTGAAATATTTTAATCTAAACAATATTTTTAAAGCTGAACAAAAATAAAACTTGAAACGGAAAAAAAAAAAGTTTTGGAACTGGAAAAAATATTTCAAACTGTGAAGAACTTTATTTTTAAAAACCAAACACATAAACACAAATGATTAGGTTTGCTTTATGGAAATTTCTAGTTTCCACTGTTCCTGAAAGCGACAACTGGGAATATTTTTCCCAAGCCCTAAACTCTCAACCATCATCCCAAACCAGATGTTATCTAAGCCCCGCCCCCCATGAAGAGGGAACAGCAGTTTGACACTGAAGGAAAAAAAAAATCCTGAACCTGAAAACAAGTTTAAAACATTTCATTTGAGTTTCAAATCTTTGTTCACAGTTTTCATTATTGTCATTCAGCTTTCAAAATTGGTTTTAAAAAACATGTTTTTCAAGAAACTTTCTGGCATAATTTAAAATCAATTGTTAATGCTTTGTTTGATTTGTTTATGAATGTATATAAACCCTTACAAATTCATTTTGTTTAAATTGAGACCTATGAAACATATGATATAATTGTTTGACTGGAAAAACGATCTAGAAATAAGTAAAACTTTCTTAAATTAAGTGTATTTACCCCTAATTTGAGTAGGTAAATGAAATAGTTTGCCAATGGAATGAGTATTTTTACTCTTAAATTAGGATAATCAGACAATAAGCAGCTGAAATAAGACAATGCAATTGTTTTTTCTCATTTTAAGTGAGAATTGTCTTGTTCCATTGTCAAAATGTCTCTTTTACCCCTTCAATCTGACAACAAATGCACTTATTTTAAGAAAAAATGACTCCTCTAGATTTCGATTTTTTTCCATTGTTCATATCTATTATATAAATGAAGGAAACTAGGTAATATCTGCTCCCATAATCGGCCCAGAAATATTGACAGCACATATTGGCGATCAGTTAGACCGATGTAAATATTATCAGTATAAGCCTTAAAATACGTGCATCAGTCAATCTCTAAATCCTTTTGAAGAGTTCTGCTCTGAAAAACCTTAAAAGGGGGGTGTTCTGATCAGATGGATCCTTTGAGTTGATCATTAAAGGAGCCTCAGCAAAGAGAAAGGCTGAATCTTTAAAATTACAATTAGTCTCTTTTTCTAAAAAAACAAAAACAACGAAAAATAATAATTCACGGCACAAATAACTGCTCAACTAAAACTTTGTCTTGGTGTTAAATCATCATAATAAACTAAGAAGTTGTTGAAACAATCTCTGAACAGTTTACGCTGCATGTTAGTAGATAAAAAACCCACAGTTCAATTCTAAGAAAATCTGTGTAAAGCCATAAAATCTTTGTCAGTATTTAAGGTTTCTGCTCAGAGTTGGTTAGCTGCTGGTGGACTGGACTGAAAGAAGGACCAGATGATGGAATCTATTCTGGTGCTGCATTCAAGTTCTACTCGGATCTCCTCCTAGACGATAAGGTCCCAAACGTTTCAGCTCATGAATATACCCAAAGTGAAAGGTTGAGGATCCCAAGAAATACAAGTTCTCTACATTTATGGTAATGGTAATATATTTTTTAAATATCTGATTATCTGAGTCGGAGGTCTTCCACAGGGGTCCCGCGACCCCTAGCAGGTCCACAGAGGTAATACATGGGGGTCGGGAAAGTTTTGGTTAATCAGACTTTTTTTTTTATATTCACCCTGCATTTTTTCACTAATTGACATGTGCTTTAAATCCACT
>NW_015150617.1:752523-754557 GCF_000732505.1 Cyprinodon variegatus
ACATAAATTTTATGGTGCATTATTTATTTCATATTCATGTATTTAATGATATATTTTGATCCTCCATAAGGCTCAGGGATTACGTTACAATAATAGTCAAAACTATCTTGTGACCCCTGGAGGCTCCTGACCCCTACCGAGGGAACCTGGCTCCTCATGTCTAAGTCAAAGCTCGACCTGCAGAGGAAGCTGGTTTGAGATGGAGCTCTTTCAGTCATGATTCAGTCAGAACCGTAGAAGAAGAGAAGAGTCTGCTCCATCTTCATATCCGTCAGGAATTAAACTACTCCACCCTCTTCATGTTGAGAAAACATCTTCTCAGACTCACAGCAGCTCATCTGAGGTTCCTAAACTAAACAAGAACACTTCACATCCTGAATGAAGAAAAACACCTAAAAATAAGGGGCATTCCTGGAGGAAACCTTCCTGCTTTGGTTTTAATATCTTTAATCCATTTTAATGACAGAGGACCGTTGGTTTGATTAAATAGCTGAAAATAAAGTGATCACAGCTGCTTCAAAGATTAGAGAACAACAGAAGTGCTCTGCAGCAGAAAGCAGCTCATCCACAGCTCCTGGAAAGGCTGCAGACAGCCTGGTTTTATTATCTAGGCGTTGATTATTACCTCGCCTGCAGGTCAGCACATCCTAAATACTTCCTTGTACCACTTCTCAGATTATCCAAACACAACAGGTTTACTTCCAACAGCAGAGGCCCAGTTTGCCGACAACAAACACAAAGAGAGTGATGCTCTGTGCAGACGGACATGCAGAGCTGAGCAAAGCATTGAAACTGGAAACCTTTGTAGAAAAAATGCTGTTCAAAGTAAGCAAGCAGAAACACAAGCCAAGGAGGAGACAAGAGACATGAGAGGAAGGTGGCTCGATCAGAATAGACCAAAATGCAAGAACCTCCAGCATGAAACATGGAGGTGGCAGCATCATGCTCTGGGGCAGCGAACCTGAAATGGATGAAGCTAAATCAAAAATTCAAGGAAGGCTTGAAACAAGAAAAGAACCCTGAACATCGGGCCAGAGATGCAGCGGAGGGTTTAGATCACAGCAGATTCAACTGGGTAGTTCCTGAGGGCCCAATAAAGCTACACATTAACATATGGTTATGACTTATTAAGGCACATTAATTACATTTTTGATTAAAATCCTTTTGTTAACATGCATCAGAAAGCGTGTCTTCCGTTTCCGCTACTTTGGATCTGTTCATCTTTCTGAGGATGTGCAGAAATGATCCAGGAAGGAAGCAGCAGGAAACGTTGATAATTAAAACTGTTAAAAGGGGTATTTTTTCACATTTGTTTCCTTATACTGATGAGTATATTTTTTTATTACATTCCATGCATGAAAGCTTATGGATCATTTTAAATTAAGCTTCAAATTTAAATTCTAAATGCTCATCATTCAATCATTAAGGTGTTTTTTTTTTTTTTTTTTACTTCAGGCTTTGATGGTTTTTAGTTCAGTGGAGACGGATCTGCTCAGATTTGCTGAGGCTACAAGTCACAAAATAAGATTTTAGGGACAAGAGGGAGAAAATACAAAGACTGAGGAATAGAAGAAGAAATTAAAAAGGGGGGGGGGGGGGGGACATAAAACAATGGGTGGTGAAGAGAGGAGCAGAAGTTTAATTAAATGATGTTGTGTATTCTGTAGTTTTATGTGTTTTCATAGGGCCCCATACATCCCCTTGGGCCCTTAAATCCGCCACAGGTGAAAGTCCAGACCTGAATCTGCAGCCAGAAAATAACCTAAAGCTCACAGATCCTCTGTTACAGGGATATGTTATGTCTGTTACAGGGATATGTTATGTCTGTTACAGGGATATGTACCTAAAGCTTTTAAGGTTGCTGTAATTAAACCTCTGCTTAAGAAACCGTCTCTTGACCCAGATGACTTGGTCAATTATAGACCTATATCTAATCTTCCTTTCTTATCCAAAATTCTTGAGAAAGTAGTTGCCAAACAAGTTTGCGATTACTTCCACTATAATGAACTTTTTGAAGAGTTTCAGTCTGGCTTT
>NW_015150617.1:756335-765728 GCF_000732505.1 Cyprinodon variegatus
AATTTGACTGTATGATCTGGTTGAACTGTAAAGTGCCTTGAGATGACATGTGTTGTGAATTTGGCGCTATATAAATAAACTGAATTGAATTGAATTGAATTGAATAGATGTTCTCCTTCCAATCTGACTAAACTGAAGACGAATTAGAAACGTGGTTAAAAGCTGCAGGAGACAAACTCTGGAACATGGATTTTAAATTTACTTTTTTAACCTTTCAAAACCCACCAGTTTTAAAGCATTTACAAATAACTCAGAATGCAATAAAATTACACCAGTAAAATGTTTACCAATATAAACATATTAGATATCGTTGAAAAGCTTAGATTCTCCGCAATTCAACCACATAGTTCATTTCATGAACATAGCAGCATGTCAAAATGTACCATGACAAAGATGCCACAACAAGCAAACATGTCTTTATTACTGCTGTTAAAAAAATATATTATTTTCAAGAAAAATCTACTTTGAGTGATGTTTGAACTTATGCAGCTTGGGTGTTTTACTGACCCAATTTTCATGTATATACTGTATTCAGAAACTAGAAGTTGTAAGCTTTTGAATAATGTTTCACACATGTAATCTGAGCTTATAGTCCTAAATTATTTGCTTTTCCATTTGGGTATGCAAAATAGGCGAGAATTTCCCACAATTATGTGATATAAGAGGTTAAATGATCTCCTTTTTGTTATTTGATGGGTTTTCTGGTTTTTAAACCTAAAAAGTTGCTTTTTAGGTCATTTCATAGCTTCATAGATATTGTTTTTTTTTTGTCTTTGTCAGACAGGAAAACTATGGGTCCTATTTCTATGGCAGGTTATGATCCCAGATGATCAAAGTTCATCTTTGGTTTGATTAACGACGAAATGTACACGTTTTTGTTGTTAAATATGTTTAAGAAGCCAGGAATTGTTTTCCTTCCTCTTCCCCAGGATGTTTACTGATCCCTCAGCTGTGTTTGGACGGCTGTCAGCTCATCAGCGGAAACACAGACGTGGACAGAAAGCCTCAGGTTTGTTTGTGGCTCTCAGGTTTCTGTTGAATCCTCTGGAATCCCGTGAAACTGATCAGCAAATCGATGCCACACACTGATCCGCTGTAAACAAACACACCGACCATCCCTGAGGAGGGCCCCACTCCTCTGTAGGCCACGCCCCCTTCCAATAAAAAGTCCTCCTAACCTTTATCTGCAAAGGCTCCTGTCAGCGGGCCAAAACAATCCCTAAAACTTTGAGTCATGGAGGCTAAAA
Source organism: Cyprinodon variegatus (assembly GCF_000732505.1). Taxonomy (NCBI): domain Eukaryota; kingdom Metazoa; phylum Chordata; class Actinopteri; order Cyprinodontiformes; family Cyprinodontidae; genus Cyprinodon; species Cyprinodon variegatus. Next base: position 757,583 of record NW_015150617.1, read on the forward strand.
AGCTGTAAATAAAACGTCCAACCAGCATCCAGCTGACTCATGGCAGCTTTAAATCTGCTCTTACTGACTCCACCACAGATTCTCCCCCCATCCTGCAGTCTGGACAGACGAAGCTGATAGAGTCGGGTTCAATCAGTTACACCCACAATAAATTCAGCCTGAACCTCATCTGAGGTCGTTTCTTCCATCAAACATCTAAAATTATCTAACAGGGTAAAAATATCCTCCTTGTGGCTGAAGATCCATCCCAGAAGATAAATAAGCATCTATTTATGGGTAAAAGCAGAAAATAGCCGAGTTCTCCTGCTGCTAAAACAGTTTCATCAGCGACAAAAGGAGATCTGCTGTGCTGCTCCGGTTTAGTAACATTAGCAGCTTGTTTTAAGCTGAAGATCAGCAGAATATAAAATTTTTTTTTTTAGGACTTTGATGTCTCCTTTACTCTCGAAGGAGAACATTCAGTGGATTTATTTACTAATTACAGCCCAGACATCACTGAAGCTGAGATTAAACTGACCCACAAAGACAAAAATAGACCTACTTTCTTTAGGTCGGCTTATTTTCGGTCCTTACAGATTTGATTGATATCACTCAGGTTTAACTCTGTTTTATCAAAAATTTGAGAATCAGCTAACTCAGTAGGCAACTTTTTTATTTATTAGAATATTTTCTGAGATGTTTGAGAATATTTATATCTATCTTATATATATATATAGACTGACTACAGCATCTGTTTTGCAATGAAACAGCTGTGTAATCTCATTTAAAACTAATAAAACAACAAAGACCTTAGTTAAAGGAGCTGAGGAATGATTCTGCCTCTGAGTAATAAAAAAAAAGAACTGTCCATGGTCCTGAAGGAGCTGAATCCCTAAAGGTTGGCAACAGATTCCTCAGGTTGTTAGAATAATGCCAGCTAAAAAAAACAAGCAAACATTAAAAAAAAAACCTAGAGGTAGAATTTCTGTGGAGCTCCAAAATGCAAAAAAACATCACAGCACTCTCTGACTGTAGCCATGATATGGCTCTGCCGTCTCCCATCCCAGGAGGACCATCTCTGACCATCTGTCAGCCTGGTGGTCGGTCTGATCGCTCCGTCCGTCATCTGCTACCGCCTCCCTCCATCTTTTCCCTCTTTTAACGCCCCTCACTGTAAACCAGGAGGGCAAATTTCTGGGAAGCATCACTAAAGAAATGTTGGGATTACGTAGGAAAATAAAAAAAAAATATTCAGTCTAAAGCATATTAAAAAGCTAAATAAAGTTTCCAGGGGGAAAAACAGCAAAAACAAAGAATACAGTTTCTGTTTCTATTTCTGAATCAAACCATAAAAAAGGCTTTGAATCTGTTCCAACTACCTTAACTCTGCAGGGAATCACCAGGTAGACATCTTTTCCTTCCTTCCATCCATCCGGAGAAGATTCAGAGAAAACCGCAATGCTAACAGTTAAATCACAGCTACAGAATTTAAATATGACTTTAGGGAAGTTGGAGGTAAGCTTTTTACAACTCATTGTTTTTTAGTAACCTGTGTTTATGTAATATGACTGTTGTTCCCATTTTGAAGGAATTTGACTGTTATTCATTTTATTTTTTTAACCTTTATTTAACCAGGAAAAAATCCCATTGAGATAAAAAAAAAAACCTTTAAGGGAGTCCTGGCCAAGAGGCAGCAAAGTCACATAATAAACCGAGATAAATTAAATTAAATGACAGGTATATAAAAAAAATATCAAGTAAAACAATTAGACATAATTGAGGCTGGTTCAAATTCTGTCACTTTCAACTTAAAACAGGGTTTATACAGGAATAAGTAACTCTAATTTAATGCTTTTTAATGCTCTTAGAAATCATTTTAATACCATCAACAAGTACCAATGACTGTAAGTACCAATGATATATATATATACAGTATAGCAAGATCCTTTGTCATTTTTACGATTGACAGGCTGCTGCTGTGTCCAGAATTCCTGGTTTTTCAGCCACTTTTGTTGAAATTTTCATTTTCCCGTTCTCTATCTTTTTCTCTGCCTCGAGCTTCTTTTCCGAACATACGGCTTTACGATCAACCGGAAGTTCCGCACAAATATATTGCATTCTATTGCAAATATATTACGATAGAATATATCGCGATATATTTGCAAATATATATATCGTTCAATAAAATGTTTTTATAAACATTGTTTTTCCTAACTAAAGTGTTTTCGATGCTAAAATATTCACATTTAATGAATTTTAATGCAAATTCAGACCTTAATTAAAAGAAAAATTATTTAATGACTTTCAATGACCGTGATGGTTAACAGAGTCCAACATTTAAAGACATGAAGAAGTATAATTCTTATTTAAAAAAAGTCTGCGTAGTCTAAGAGCGATAAAAACGTGGCAGAGACAATGCGCTTTTTAACTCTGAAAGAAAAACATGTCTTATTACCAAAGAAGAAGCCCAGTTTAACATTTTATTTCTTCACAAGTTTATCAGGAAAAGGTTTAAAGGTTAGGGAATCATCAATTCCAATTCCAATACCAGCTTAATGACATTCCTCTCCAGAGTGGAAACTACTGAGGCACCTTCTTATGATTGAACTTTGTTTTGTCAGCATTAAGAAATAATTGATGTAATGTATTTCTTCATCATTCAGATCCATTGGTCCATATCTCCCTTTGCTCACAGGTTTATTTCATAAAGTTAAAACGTTACAGCAGCACGTCTGGGGTTTCCACAGAAACATTCAACCCAAAGAGCATCCCCAGGAGGCCCCGGGTCTCTCAGCCTCTGCTGCCTCATCATGCTGTCCATCAGTCCAGTCCTCACTCAGTCCTCCAGGCAGCCGTCCCACCTGTCTGCATCCGGTCCGCCCTGTTCCTGTCTGTCTCTGCAGGTTCTGCTGCATCAGTTTCTGGGGTGGAAAACACACACTGCACCCCATCCCATAATAACCACACCTAACAGCATCAGCAGCTGCAACCAGGATGGGAGCAGCAGGATACTGCAGCACACTCCTAACCAGCATCCATCCATCCATCCATCCCTGCATCCATCCATCCATCCATCCACCAGCCTCCTACCTGCCGCCTTCTCTTTCTCTTTCTCCATCTCCTGCTGCGGTCCTCTGGCCTGTTCTTCTTCCTTTCTTCCTGGATCAGCTGTTCGCACCAACAGGCGTCGGTCTCTGGGAATGTGTCCGCTGCGGAGGAGGCAGAACAGGAAGGAAGGCGCGGTGTTTATCCTCCTCCTTTTTCTTCTTCGTCTTTCCTTTTTCCGTGTTTCGGTCCTCCCTCCTGCGGACGTTCGGGCTCGTGCGTCCACCTGGGCCGGGTCTCGCGCGCCGCTCTCTCTCTCTCTCTCTCCCTGCACGCGCCGTACTGCTGCAGCCCGAGACGGGAGTGACGTCACCACCGGAAGAGTTATTAGGATGACAGAGGTGATGGTGAGGATGGTGAATTGGGGGTCATAGGTCAGTGTGGCACCTGTCCGCCCCAAACCAGAGAGCACTGCACATGCGCAGACAGGTTTATAAAATCAAAATCATCTGATAAAGATCTGGTCTTCCGACTTTCCCAAAGAAAAGAAACAAAGATTTAGAGATAAATAACTAAAAGTTAAGTATAAAATAAAAAGTATATATAAATTAGAAAATAAATAAATAAAAAAATTAAAATATAATGAAATAAAAAAAAACTAAAATATATAAAAAAACTAAAATATATAAAAATATATATATATAAATCTTATAGTTAAATAAATATTGAAAAAATTAAATAACATGAGATGGACATTTTTGTTGTATTTCATGAGGATATTAATTTGATTCAATATGTTATTACGGTAATTTAATAACTGAATGTAATAATTTATTTCGTAAAAATTCAAAAAATATCCACTGGACTTGGTTTCCAAGATTCGAAATCTTCAAATCTTGGAAACCAAGTCCAGTGGATATTTTTTGAATTTTTACGGAATGACTATGACCTGGATGACTGAGAACCTTCATCAGCATTATAATTTATCAATATTCCTTTATCTAAATATTCATGTATTCATTAAATTATATATTTATTTATTTAGTTTTGAAAAAATGGCTGTATATACATGTTGCCTACATAAGATTAATTGATTAGAGGTAGTATTTTTTTTTTTTTTAAACAAACCTATAACTAACTTACAATAAACTGAGCTCAGTTACAACAATGCTAAGACAAGAAACACCAAATGTATTGATTCCTATAGGTGAATTAAGACCAAAGGACAGGTAATCAGAGCTGAGCTATCTATGCAAGGGTAAACTATAAGCTCAGATAAGTTAACCTAAGAAAACTAAATGTAGAAAGATAAGCAAAGATGGCCACTGTAAATGCACTAGTTTAAGCTAAGCTGTGTTAAATGAAAAAGATAAGTTAACTTAAGAGAAGAAAACACCGGACATTCTAACCTATTTAACAGTAAAATAAGCCAATCTAAGCTATGGCAAACCCACTTTAAAAGAAAGCTTTATAAAGCTATGAAAAAATAAATAATTCCTAACCCTGGAACTCAGGGATCGCTGTCCTTCATGTTTTCGATATTTCTCAACACAAGCACACCTGATTTAAATCATTATGCCTCCCCCTCAGCCATCAAATGCCGCAAAAACCTGTTGATCACTTTTTCATTCAGGTCAGGTGTGTAGAGGCAGGGAAACACCTAAAACATGCAGGACAGTGAGGCCTGATCAGAATTACCCTGAATAAATCATCCAAATGCAAATCTAAACACATATGCTAAGATTAACTCAGTTAAACCCAGAATAACTCTGATATAATTTTAAATGAACCAAACTAAGATGCATCTCTAACATAGGATAAGCAAAAAACACTGTAAGCTAAGCTTAACCTAAAACGAAGACTTAAAAAATGTTACACTAAAAAAGTAGGAAGAGAAAGCTGAGCTAAACTATGTTTAAACAATATTACACTTGTAATAATAATTATCTGAAAATAGGAAAAATAATCAGATATTTGTTTCTAAAAGTAACAAGCTTCCATGAAAAAATCACAAGTGCTAAAATAAACATACAAAAAAAAGTTCATAAGGCTTTTTCCTGTTTCACAGAAGCTGAATTTATAAACTCCGGGTAAGACATAAGGCCTTTACCTATTGTGTTTACTAATGCATCCTGGCTTCGTCTTCTTCTAAAAGGCCAAACCAGGCTCAGGAGTTTCAACTGTGTCAAGGCAGCATATTTACACCATACAGTTGCAGCAATTCAAAATGGACATTCTCATTCAAACACAAGCCGAATGGCAGCCCACTCTCCTGCAACTCCCAGCAATGCCCCCTTCATGAACCCAACATATTTTTTTTACTCTGACTCCACCCTTTCACTGAATTACAGGGTCTGACCAGGAAATGGCGCGTCTCAGTAGAGCTTAATTTCCACAAATCATGACAGAAAGAATGTTTTTGTACAAAGGTGGATGTTTAACAATCAATTGTAGGGGACCAGCCAAGGTCCAACGAAGGACCCATCAAGGAAAGTGGGGACATTTTGAATGGCAACTAATGTACTTCACACCAAGTGAGCAACATTCATGGAGAACTTCAAAAGGTGCTTTCTGTATGGTTATCAACCAAATGGCTAAATATCTTTCATACATTTCATAACCACTTCTCTTAATGTCATAATTATACCAATCAAGAAGTGGTCATGGTCTGAGTCAGGCCACTTTACTTCAATGTTGCTGCAGAAGCAGTCAACATCACAGATTATAAGAAATTAAATGCTCATAATAAATGTTTGTAATTGACAGGAGGCCTAACTATAACTCACTCTAACCTGAACGTTGATGCTACATCGTGCTCCAAGCATTTTATCTTAATAGTGTAGGGAATTCTTTATCAAACATTAAAAAAAGGAGTCAACCGATCCCAAAGTTTATTTTGTGATGTTTGGCCCAATTCATTTACCTGCGATGTTCTAGAATCCATCCTTGATGTAGTTTATTGTTATTTGGAAAAGGAAGGTTATGAAGATGTACCTATCGTTCTTTCAATACCCAAAAAACAGACTTCTGATGTTGGAACAAATATTGGCTTTGCTCATATTTTCATCATGAATTATGGATCCTGCCACTAAAGAAACATCAAAGCCAAATAAAGATCTGTGTAACAGCATGGTAGCAGATGCCATCCCCACAAAAGCAGCAGCTTTCTTGCAGGTAATTATAATGAAAATCCAGTGGGTTGGATCAAGGGCGTAGGTTTGATTTCAACTTTGGTAGGGACACTATTTGTTTTCAGTTTCATTGGTCTGATGTCATTGGTCCTATGCAAAAATGTGTATGCTGTTTTTTTATGCTTAATGTGAGCATCAGAGCACATTCTGTTTAAAGAAAACAGCAGCATTTCTTGCTACATTAATACCAATCTTATGAGCACTACACACACTAGATCCTGTTTATCAATGTTTTTCCACTTTGAAAAGGTTTGCATTTAAACTTACCAGCAACTACTGTAAGACAGTGCCTATTTAACCAAATATAGTCTAAATATGTCCATTATATGTGGATTTATCCTGTTTTCTTTTGAAGATATAAAATTGTGCAGAGGAAAACAGGTAAACCCCACTCTTATTTTTATTTTTTTTATATATAATATGCTCTGTCTGTATCATGAAAAATAATACATTCAAGGGAAGGTAAATAAATGTATTGTATTTACATGAGCACTGGAACTATAAGAGGAACTGACACTGAGCATTTGAAATATTAACTTCACTATACAAATTGTACATATGGGCTGTAGTTACTCTGTGTAGCCCATTTCATGTATTTTATCTTGGGCTTAAAAGTTAATCATATTAATCGATTATTTAAATAATCGTCAACTAATTTAGTAATTGATTAATCATTAACTGTTGTATAGGGCCACTAAAATGTGCCTTTACCCGACAGAGCGACCCATTTAGAGCAGGAATTATACCAAGATTGTAAAAAATATGTAAACATTTTGCATTTGAGATTAAAAAAAAGTTTTTGTCTTTAAATATTCTGCATCCAGAACTCCTCAAGAGGAAAAGTTTCTGTTTCACCTTGTTTCATGTAGTAAAAAATCTTTTTCTTCTTTGGCTATTTGATTATTAATCGATTCATCGAAAAAATAATCGACAGATTAATCAATTTGCAAAATAATCATTAATTGCAGCCCTAATTTTATGGTAACATTCCAAACACATTTCTCCCATAATACAGCACTGAAGGGCAGCTGCTTCACCATGAGGGTGCCCTGCATCATTATATCTTTGTTTCCTATATTCATATAATGTTTCTATTATACAAGTGTGTTTTTAATGGTAAAGGATTAAATGTAACACAACCTTTTATCATCATCCTATATTGCTTACTGTCTGACTCTTTAAATAGCTCCTTATGCAATAACGCTGTATTTTAAATTATAAACATGTTGTTCACATCAAATTATTGGTAGGGACAAGTAGGTCGATCCAAAATTTTGGTAGGGACATGTCCCTATGGTCCCTATATAAACCTACGCCCATGGGTTGGATATATGCTGAAAGATATGTATGTTTGGAGCTGCTACACCTTTGCTTCAATATCAGCCATTTCTCTAATCCCCTCAACACAGCAACAGTCTATTAAAAGCAACAGTCCTGTTTAAAAGAGAACAGGACTACCGGCCTGTTGCACTGACTCCTATCATGATTAAGTGCTTCAACAGGCTGGTTAAAGAACACATCATCTCTAGTTCCCCCCAACATTAAACCGTTTCCAGTTTAGTTGCAGATGACACCACGGTGGTGCGCCTCATCAGAGGCAACAACGAGCAGGACTACAGAGAGGAAGTGGAGCAGCTGGTGCAGAGATAACTGCCTGATCCTGAATGTGGAGAAAATGAAGAAGATCGTCAACTTCAGGAAGGACCGGCCTAAACCACGACGCCACTGCTCACCACCAGCTCAGCAGCACATCACAGACAACCTCACCTGGACAGTAAACACCACCTCACTGGTCAAATGGCCAGAGAAGCGCATGTATTTCCTGCAGAGAATGAGGAGAGCCCACCTGACTCCCACCCATCCTCACCACCTTCTACAGAGGCACCATAGAGAGCGTTCTGACCAGCTGTCTCACTGTGTGGTGTGGAGGC
>NW_015150617.1:767213-769501 GCF_000732505.1 Cyprinodon variegatus
GCATATTGAGAAACGGCCAATCATTTCTGATTTCTGTGATGCTGACCGAACGTTTAAGGCACCAGGATTAATTAACTCTGGTATGTAGTGAGCTAGCGCACATGCTAACTAAGAACTAAGAAACTACAGTAAGCTAAGCTAAATTAAGCTAACAAAGTCTAAAATAAGCTAAATTAAGCTAAGCTAAAGTAAGCTATGAAAGCCTGAGGTTAACTAAGATAAGCTTACATACATTTCGAGATTAAGTTAAAGAGAATGAAATGACACTATTTATTATTCTGTTGTTTTCAGCAAACACTTCTTTTCACCACTTTTTCCTGTTTTCAAATTAAATTAGTTATATTTAAGATCTTTAATTTATTGAGCAAAAACAAGCTTTGTAACAGGATAGAGGTACCAAAGAGCCTAAAGATCGAAATAAAAGTGGTTGTCTGTTATATGTTATGTTTGGATATGACCCAGGCTCATTCAGGGGTGTTAGAAGCCTTTTTTGTCTGTATGATTCAGAATTCAGAATTACAGTAGAGACTTAAAATCTAAAATCGTTCCTCTCTAAAATAAAACTCAACCAAAACTAAATAAAACGGCAGGCGAGATCCAAAGAAGAAGCTCAACCATAGATACCGATCAACAGAAAGCCCAATGTTTACAGGATCCGCTGAATGTTTGGGTCAATCTTATGTTTTCTTTTAACTTAGGAAGCCAATAGGATGTCTGACTGTGTTTTGGGCTTAGAATATTAGTGTTGGTATAAAATTAGACCATAATTAACCTCTGGTTTACAGTTTCAGTTTAAGAATTAGTTCTTTAAAGGTCAGTGTTTGGTGTTTGAGACGTGTTGCCAGAATCTTTTGATGCCTTGGAGTGACATAAAGTACTGACGTGTTATATCAGGATCTTTCATATATTTGGACCATGTTTCATTTTCTCAGAGCAGCAATGAATAAAAGAGAGATCATAACATCTGGTAACCCTGTGGGATCTAGGTATTACAACCGGAACATGTGGTGCTTATGATATGTTCAATATAAAGGTTCTGTTTACGGCACTGTGTCAGTGTTTTTGTTTAAGCGTTTTGTATTTTTAGCCCTTGTTAGGATGATGGATGGTTTCCTTTTTGGTGAGCAGGTGGAAGAAAAGGTGCTGAGACAACAGGAAGCTGAAAAACACACGGAGGAAACAATGAGTCTGAGAGGAGCGAGGTGGAAAAATAATGAATCTAGAGAAAATGGGAAGCAGAAGGACAACAAACATTGGAGGAGGAAATTAAAAGAACTAAATCAGGATAAAAACATTAAGATGGAAAAATTAAGGGAAACATACAATGAATGATAACAGGAACTCTAACAATATTTATTATGGAAACCTAATATTGATCGAATTATGTTACTTATTATTAAATGGAAAACTCAAATGGAAACTTAAATGGAAAATTCTGTTTATTTATACAGCGTCAATTCACAACAACTGTCATCTCAAGGCTCTTCATAGAGACAACTCACTCAGCTCATTCAGTGAGATTGGTTCAAATTTTCCATCTAAGGAAAACAAGCTGATTGAGTCCTTGACTTGCAGGATTCGCCCCTCCTGGGTGAGGATGTGCCGACAGTAGAGATTCACATGCATGTTGTCGTTGACTCTACAGAAGCCCCTCACACCTACCATGGATACAGCAACAGTTGAGAGGAAAACTCCCTTTTCACAGGAATAAACCAGGAGGTTCTGCTGGAACCGTCGACTGTGGGTTCAAGAAGAAAGAAGCAGACATATAAAAGGAACATTGAAGCTCTGTTAGAAAAGGGTGGAAGAGAACTAGCTCCATAGTTGGGTTCGTAAAGGAAAGAAACAGTTGACCAGATGACAAGAAAAAGCAGAGGCAACGGAACTAATCAATACTATAGAATGGGAGAAAAGAGATAGAATGAAGTAAAGTGGTCCCCATGTCCTCCAGCAGTCTAAGCCTATAGCAGCAAAACTATAAGATAGCTCAGGATAACCTTAGCCACTCTAACTATAAGCTTTATCAAAAAGGAAATTTTAAGCCTTGCCTTAAAAGTAGACAGGGTGTCTGCCTCACGGCAGGTTCCACTGGAGAGGAGCCTGTTAACTAAGATCTGCCTCCCATTCTACTTTTAGAAATTCTCTGAGCCAGTATTAAATTTGCAAATGGAGAGGAAAGTCCTCTGATTGGAACATATTAGGAACAATATAGACCTATATCCAATCTTCCTTTCTTATCCAAAATTCTTGAGAAAGTAGTTGCCAAACAAGTTTGTGATCACTTCCAC
>NW_015150617.1:771486-772934 GCF_000732505.1 Cyprinodon variegatus
TGAATTGAATTGAATTGAACAATCAGATCTCTGATATAAGATGGAGCTTGGTTAATTAGGGCTTTATACATGAGAAGGAAACATGCAGGTCATTCAATTCTTCAACCAGGGTTAATCAACAAGCCAGCCAAGGGCGATATATTGGTCACTCTGAAACAAACCACATCTCCAACCTAATACTGCAGAAATTCCGTGATTGGTTGAGGGTTCAGAGGACGAGCCCATCTTTTCCACTCCCACAATCAGGAGATAATAAACCTCCTAAAAGTCCAAGATGTGAGGCTTAAAATGTCTCCTTTTAGATCCACTGGAAATGTTTCCATGAGACTAAAACCTCTTCTCAGCACTGCTGTTCAACCCACAAAATCATTTTCCTTACAAATGACCTGCAGACTTTCCATCAGTGTAAGATTTATTGCCAAGAAGTACCATTACAGCAAGAACGTAGGCTGTTTTCCTAAATGTTTATGTGTAGCCTAGAAAGAACAGAGAAAAGAAAACAACAGGATGCGGGAAATGACCTGATGGTTGTTTAAAAAAAAGAGCACAGATGACAGAAGACAGAGGGAGAAAATGAAAGGAAATGAAGAGAGGAAAGATGGAAACAGAAGGGAAACAGACTGAATAATCAGGGAAAGAGAAGAACGGAGGACATTAGGGAGTAAAGATGAATATTACATATGAAGAAGAAATTAAATGATGAGATACTGAGGAAAATGAAAGGAAACAAACAACAGTAATACAATAAAAGATAAACAAAGAACAAGAACTAACTTATAAAGATAAATTATGTTACAATGAGAATAAACAGAAATAATAATCACAACAAAACAAGGAGGAAATTAATCATTCAGGGGAAAAATGTGAAATGATTTAAAACAGAGGGAAGAAGACAAAGAGACAAAAGGAAGAAGCTGGACATAAAACAGAGGTACTTAGAACAGATGAGAAGGAGAAAAGAGAGTTGAACAAACAGGAAGACTGGTGAGAATAAAATGACGGTTCACAGAAAAAGACGATATAAATCTTTATAACCAACCATCGGGAACTAAATCTGATCCTGAGGAAGATCAGACTAAAACTGGACAAGATCCAGGATCATCAGTAATCATTCATCATGTCATTACAGGAGGTGCTGATGCATTAAAGAGGTGATTCTGCTGACCCCTGGTGGCAAACCGAGAAAACTGCAGCCACCTTTAACCAACTCTCCAGGGGAAGCTAAATGGAGAAATATGTTTATGTGTCTTCTGGTATGTTTATGTGTCTTCTGGTGTGTCCATGTGTCTATGTAAGGTGTGCATGTATCGTGCTTATGTAATGGAAGCTGTATATGTAGCAGTTTAAGTCTATATGTCAGATTCATATGTTGTGTCTATATGCTGTGAGCATATTCGATTCAATTCAATTCAGTTTATTTATATAGCGCCAAATTCACAACACATGTC
>NW_015150617.1:775007-790132 GCF_000732505.1 Cyprinodon variegatus
GATAAGAAAGGAAGATTGGATATAGGTCTATAATTAACCAAATTAAGCATATGTATTGTGTCTACATGAGGGATAACGTGCATTGCATTATTCTTCACTTTATGTTGTTTGACCATGTTGTTGAACCCGTCAGCATGTGATCTCATTTTGCTGTTGTTTCCTTTGTTCCTTTGTTCTCCCCTGTTGTCTCCCTCTGCTGTTATACCTGTCGTTGTCCCGTCATCTCCCTCTGCTGGTACAACCTGGTGTTACAACCTGTTGTCTCCTCTGTTGTTAAAACCTGTCGTTCTCCTCTGTCGTCTCCTCTGTTGTTAAAACCTATCGTCTCCTCTGCTATTATAGCCTGTCCATGGTAATGCTCATTGAAGCTCAATTTTACAGCAGAGGTGTTTGTGTCATTGACTCTTATTTTGAAATATCCGTTAAACCGGAAGTGTGTACAGTATGTTATTTTATCATGACCGCATTGGTCAGTAAGTGAAAAACTAAGGCGTTTACCAGAGCTAATATTTGTGAACAGTCAGATTTGAAGGGAGTTATTACTGTTGTGACATTAAAGATTAAAACAATATAGATAAAATAGCCAACCACTCGCAAATGGAACCAGGTAACAGCACAGGGCGGCAGCAGCAACCCACCATTGTAAAAGCAGTGCAACGCCCCGTTAACGGGGACAATGACAAGTATAACGGAGACAAGTTGTAACAGCACAGAAGACGACAGAGGTGACGACAGGTTGTACCAGCAGAGGGAGATGACGGGACAACGACAGGTATAACAGCAGAAGGAGACAACATGGGAGAACGACAGGCTGTAACAACAAAGGAAACGAAAGCAAAACAAGATCACATGCTGACGGGTTCAACAACATGGTCAAACAACATAAAGTGAAGAATAATGCAATGCACGTTATCCCTCATGTAGACACGATACATATGCTCACAGCATATAGACACAACATATGAATCTGACATATAGACTTTAAACCAATACATATACAGCTTCCATTACATAAGCACAATACATGGACACACCAGAAGACACATAAACATATTTTTGGCACTAAAAGAACCCCATAGATAAAAGTGAAAAAACATCAGTTATTTCACCTTTCTGATTCCTGACCCTCCGCGGATGGGTTTGTCGTTGGATTGCCAACTTGAAGAAAGACGATTTGCCATCGAACTTCTGGCCAGAGAAAAAACACGTAATGTGTAGCCAACATTTGGAAGAAGAATGTTTTTAAGATGACTTTGATAATAGGGCGTTGTGACAAACACCAGATCCAGCACTGGGACTTGATCAACAGCCGATACCGCACCGTGACGTCACAAACCAGTAGGTGGCAGTAGTGTTCTTTGACAAACATGGATGCCTCCAGTAAAGCACATTCACATGAATATTACTCCTAATTAAAAACATTTATCATTCACTGAACAAAGTACTTTCAAAAGTTTGAATTGTGAATATGACCAGACTTGTCCTTTAAATTCTTCAGACTAAAAGTTGTAGCTCAGCTAATTAGGACACCTTTATGTTGTCAGTCTATAAAAAATGGAGATCCACAAGGCACAGTTCTTGTGCCTCCAATATTTTACTTATCTCTGTTATGATCAATCTTCTCTTCTTCCAAGAAAAATCCAGATTCAGTTTTTGTGAAATCATTTAATGTATTCATCTCAAACTCATTTGTTTTGGCTGAGTTGTAAGAACAGATCTGTTTGCCATTTCTCAGTCATCTTCCAGGAAAAACTGTCAAAATGTAATCTGTATTTCACATAACTTGATACTCAGCTTTAAAAAGATCAAAGTACAGTTTTTATAGTCTTATGCCTTTTACAACCCAAAGAGTCTTTTTTTGGCCTCCTTGCAGCTAAATAAAACCCATTTAATTGTACATTGAATACAATTTTTTACCATTTGCTATTTTTTTTTGCTTTTGGGACAGGGATACATTTTCCTCTCTGAGGTGTTGGCATTTGTGTAAATATAATAATGTTGATACAAGTCAATCACTCCATGAAGAAAAAGCTAAAATAAGTTATTGTACTGATATTTAAAACCTTGGATTTCTAATAATAGCCTTAATGGAAGGTCCAATGAGCCTCTCAGGTTGTAGAGCCCTGGGCTTAGATCATCTGATAGTAATCACAGCTGATTCAATAAACTTTTGCATCGTCTCCAATCAGAACTTTTTAAGATAAGAATTAAATGCGAGGCTCAGCAGTATTTATGTCTAAAATGGTCTGAGAGGAGATTATTGCAAGCATTGGGTTGTAATGTAGGATTCATATTTCTACGCAGTTTGAAAGAAACTGCAATATTTCAGATTTTTTAAATATTCTGCACCTCCTTTTCAGGTTTTATTTTTTTTAAATCTAAATCAAAGCTTAAGTTTTTGTTATTACAGCCCAAAAGCAAAGCGGAGATCATTAATGAGAAGACACAGGCTTAGGTTGGACGTTTTTATGATGACTCTGGTATTACAGTGCAGGATGTTCTCAATCAGGAAGGAGATCTACCGTCTGAGTCCAAACGGCTAAAAAGAAACCCATCATCAGGAAGAAGCAGAGCAGCAAAAGACGAAGAAAAGAAAGAGTCACAGTCAGACAGGTAATCAGGTCAGGAAACACATTTCCACCGGGCAGGACTGTGTGTTTGTGGCACTTCAATGGTTTCAGACCCTCTGAGTGAGTTTGGGGAGGAGGTGAACTGCTCAAACCTGCGAGTGTTTTCATGCTACGCGTGTCTTTGTGTACATTCACTAATTGCACTTGAGGATGAGGATATGTGGAGACTACATTGCCGGTCAGACGTCTGCAGGAGATTTTTTTTTTTTCTTTTTATGGGGAATTTTCTGGAGAGGTTTGGAACACAAACAGAAAATCAAATCGTTTTCAAAAAAAGCAAACAGCGGCTGAGGTTCTGACAGAATCAGACGGGTTTAAAGAGCCTCTGTAAAACATAAAGGAAGGAGAGAACCGAGCGGTACCAGGTTCTGCTCAAAAAGAACATCCAAACCAGAAGAAAAGGTGAAGTTTCATCCTGAGATGGTTGAACTGAACCCTTCACTTTAAAACAAAAAGAAGCAGCAGGAGATAAGAGTTAGCTTATAAAACAGGAAGTTCCATTGAAAAAATAAAACAAAAACCAGAATCATGTTTCCATCCATGTTGCATTAGAGCAGAAACATAGTGAGAACATGTGAGATCATGTCTAAAATAGAGCGGTGACACTGTAGCTGATGGAAGTCCTTCATACAGCAGGTCCGGCTGACAGGAGCAATGGAGACTCTTCTAATTACACACCAAAGAATCCAAACTGCAGAACTCAGGAAGCTTTCCTTCAAGGGTTCTACCCAGAGCAGAGCATCCTTATCTGTCAGTTGTTCCAGACCTACCCCTAAAATTGAGTTAAAGCGCTTAGCTAAACGTATTAAGTTTGATCTCATTCCAAATGGAAACGATGAAGAGAAGATCTTATTATTACCTTGGATCAAGAAGAATAGCAGCAAATTTAAGGTTCAAATGTACAAGTCAAATAGCAGAGGTGAAGTATTTGTGGAGTTCAGCTGTTTTTTCTATAAAGTCAAACAATAAATGAATTAAAACTAGTAATACGACTGGCTGAATTTATCATGTTTGCTGATGATACACAGATTTTTACAAAGGGTCAGTCTTTCCAACAGAAGCAGCCATTTAAACTTGAGCAGGTCATAGAAGGTTAGACTTTACCAGGACCGGTTTTCATTTTGATCACTTTTACAGTTTTTCCATAATCATAGGTCGATGATTTAAGATTTTCACACAGAACAGAGTCTGATGATCTTACTCTGCTTTCTTTTTCTATTCTTTTTAATATTTATATACGCTTTGTTTCAGCTTTCAAGGCCACAGTTTAATCTCAAGTCCAGAGAGACGACCCCAAACACTCACGCTGTCCCCCTAGATTTCAGCTCTGAATTAAACCTGTCAGATCTTTATACAACTCTAAAATATTCTCCCACTTGAAGTTCAAGAATTATTTAGGTTCGAACAATAGTTTTAAAGCGACAACTTATTTGAGGCTTAACTTGAGGTGTGTTGAAAACACGGGGAACAGAGTGGGAGGATGTGGTTTTCAGTTAATCCACAAATTCTCATCATGATTCAAATGGCCAAACACCAAATCCTGATACAAAGAAGACTCCAACAACCCAGGATGATGACAGCACCTGACTTGGAATGGATGGACCTTAAGCTACTGAAACCCATCAGTGTTCCAGCTTCAGACTGCTCTACTGCGAGAGGAAAAAACTGACAAACACTTCTGGACGCTCATTGAAATGTCTACATAAAAACTAAGCAAAAAGTCCTGCTGTCATGTGGTCTTCATGACCCAAATGAATGAGAATTTATACGGGTATTGTAAGAAAACGGTAACTACATTCCCTCCTGCCGTCTGCTAAGAAGCAGAGGTTTTACTGGAGGAGAAAGCTGGACGCAGTATTCCTAATAATCCAGACAGTATTAGTAGAAGGGTTAGTGCCCTTCTTAGTACTAATAGGAAATAGTTGGGGGGGGGTTGATGAGTGGTAGGTAAAATTGAGCAACTCGGTGAGCATGAATGAGATGAGATGTTGTTCGGGGTACATTTTTTCCACATTGGTCAATTTGAAGAGTATAAACCCCTTGAACCCTAGTCGACCTCGGCAGATGGCCGCTCACATACAGTCTGGTTCTGCTGGAGGTTTCTTCCTGTTAAAAGGGAGGTTTTCCTCTCCACTGTCGCTACAAGCATGCTTAGTGTGAGCAATTTCCTTTGAGTCAATAAGTTGATGCAATCAACTAGCCTCGTGAGACCATCCTGATCTCGCGAGCTTTCAAGATTTCACTCGCTAATCAGTCTGGAGACTCTCCGTTAAAGAAAATTTGGAGCCGTTCACCAAACGAACGTCCAATCAGCGTTGGCTTTGAGGCGGGTTGAGGTGTGACGCAACGAGAAGCGCGACAGTTCAGTCTAAAGAACGTGGCAGCTTCAGCCGATGAAACTAGCATTAGCGTGGCTATCGAGCAAGTTGTATTGGAATTACAGAGTATTTCTTCACTGAAAGAAGAGCAAAACACTGCTCTGGAGGCTTTTCTCAGAGGAAAATATTTTTTTGCTCTTCTCCCGACTGGTTTCGACAAGAGTAGCCTGGCTTATGGTTGTGTTTTCGTCGTCACTCTGTTGGTACGTCATATGCTTCGTTGATCTGATTGGTTTATTTGGCCCGTCTATCACCAACATAGGCCAATCAGCTAACCAGTATTTTCGCCCCTTCCCAAAATTACTTCAACGGAAGGTTTCCAGATGGATATGCGGAGCAAATCCATCTGGCGGAGTCAGGTTAGCAATCAACTGGTTTTCCTAAGAAAACTTTGAATCAATTTGACTGGATGATATGGTTGAACTGTAAAGTGCCTTGGGATGACATGTGTTGTGAATTGGTGCTATAGAAATAAACCGAATCAAATTGAATAAAAATGGAAGAGATCAGCATCCAAAGGTTCCTGCTTTGTGATTTTCTTTACAAAATGAACGACTTTGTTTTGTTTAGAGGAACAGCAAACTAACAACCTCGGATGAAGGGATATCCATCGGCACAGTGTCGCCTGTCTGCTAACATGGAAGTTCCTTAAAAAAAAACGGACGTCAACAATCAGGAGAAAAAGTGGTGATTTTTACATTCTGTGCAAAATTTAACAATAAGTAGCCCACAACATATCATTAGTACATTTTTCCTTCTGCCTACACTCTTCAGTCAGTTTTTCTTCTATTTACAGTTAGCTTCTAATATTAGTACCATCATTGCCCAGCAGGGTTAAGACATTCCTCAGAGGGACGAAATCCACCTCTGCATGGATCTCTGCTGGTTCCACTCCTGGTTCAAGAGGACACAATAATTTCGGATAATGTACAGCCTTCCTCTCCATTTACATCATTCACTTGATAATCTGGTTGTTAACAGAACCCAGAATAAAGTGGATTACTTTGGAAATTTGATCTGTTAGTCTCTTTTCCAGGATCCCTGATAAGTATCAACCTTTTTCCAGGACCAGCGTTTGGATCACGAGGTGGATTTCAGTCCCTTCCTTCAGTGTTTAAAAACAAGCTGTCAGTTTAAAAGGCATTGAGAAGGTAGAAAACACAGGGCACACAGTGAAAAACCAGGGCAGAGGGGAGGGAGTATAAAAATAAAACTAAAAAAATAAAAAACTGTGGCAGACGAGACGATCACTTCACTTTGTGGCAGGAAACATAAAAAAAGTTAAAAAAGAAAGTTTCATAGGTGGGTCGGAGGGGGGAGATCAGGTGAGGGGAGGGGGAGGAGGCCGGGAACCTCAGGAGGAATGTCTCAAGGTTTCAGAAGAACTTGTCATCGATGCGGAAGTGCGGCCGTGTGACATCGTCCGGGTTGATGAACACCGATATGGACTTCCCGGGATTCTCCGTCACCAGCTGCTGCAGCTTCTTGGCCAGCCGGTCGTCGGGCTGGTTGTCGCCTCCGGAGTCGGACTGCGGCGACGGCAGGTTGGTGGAGCTGCCTCGCCACTGCAGCTCCACCGTCAACCTGTTGGCGGCCTTGGCGTGCTCGATGGTGGTGCGGAGGTGCTCGGCCGGGTCAGAACGCACCGAGGACAGTTTGCGGGCGTGCAGCATGGCCGTCTCGTCCGACAGGTGCTCCAACATGTTGCACTGAGGGATGAAGTAGTTGGGACACATCTTGTTGACGAGGCAGTGCTGCAGGTCGTCAATCAGGCCCAGCAGGAAGTGGGCGGAGAAGTCTTCCTGAGCCAGGTAGTTGGCAGGGAGACGGTCGCAGGCCCACAGCATGATACTGCGCAGGTGGTAGGGACTGATGGCCTTTGGCCGGGACAGCAGCTTGATGATGATAGCCTTGCAGGCCTGATACGCCTGCATCAGGCTTGAAGAGATACACTTCTTTAGCTGCACCTCACTGCGGGCGAACGACAGCCGCCACTCGTTCTCCTTGCGGCCTTTGTAGGAGCAAGCGGGGACGAGGTAGAAGCCGCTGATCACCTCCTCCTCCGTGATCTTCCCGTCCCAGAAGTGGTTCTCCATCAGCCAGCTCTGAGCTACCGCCGGCCAGCCTTTAAATGACACGACGGGAACGATGTCGTAGAGCATCCTGCTGCTGCCGACTCCCAGGATAACGGAGATGATGGTCCCGTTCCGCTCCACCTTCTCGACCCTTGGCATCCCTCTCTGTGGCTTCTTCTGCACCTCCAGCAGCACAAGAGATATGGACTGGTAGAACCAGTCGGCCACTAGTGTTGGGGAGAAGAAGTAGTTGGTGGTCCCGTTGATGTGGTCGACGATGGTGCAGCAGTCCTTCCACTTGTTGATAGTTCCTTCGTCAAAGAGGCGGAGGCTGAGCCAGGAGTGGCCCAGCGCAGAGTGCCTCATGTCCAGGGTTACTGGCTGGTTGCGGTCGTGCAGTTTGAGTGCGGGGACCAACAGAGTGAAGTCCATGTCGTAGTCTGTGCCGCGGGCGTAGACGCTGAGCTCGTCCAGGTCCATGTCCACCACACCTTCCCGAACACCTCCAGAAAGGAGCAGGTACTCATTGGCCACTGGGAGCTTCTGATCCAGTTTCTGAACCATTCCTATGATGGAGAAACAGAAAGACCCAATCAGGAAAGGGATCAGATCAAAGGTCTCCAGTAAAATCACCGGAACCCCGGTCTCTGACAAACCTCTTACAGAATCCGCCCTCAGCTAAAGAGGTACACTCAAAGGAGCAACAAATAAAAGTGATACCTGGAGTTTTAAACAAACACACAGATCGCCAATTCAAGAGAGACGAGGACGTATTGGAGCTAAATCCAAGATGATGACGACAACACAGCCACAGTAAGGATGCCGAGGCATCTAGGATATTGTTAAGATCTTTTCTGTCCACTTCTCTTACTGGTCTCCATGTTTGCAGCCTACTGCACCCATCCGCTGGTCTTTTGCAAAAATAAAACACAAAAACACTGCGGTCTGTTTTCACAAGCCAGCTAATCACTGCAGCGAAGTACGCCTGAGACGACTGGGGCAAAACGTGAATAAAGGCCAATTTCTGTTTCTAACGCATATAGACCTGTCACGATAACAAATTTTGCAGAAAGATTAATTGTCTCAAAAATTATTGCGATAAACGATAATATTGTTTGAAGACCTTTTTACACTGATTTAATGTAAATGACGTAATAATGCATGCATTTTCCTGCCAAAGATAAAACGAGAAATAAAAATTAAATGAACTCTCAGTCTCTGGTAACTTAAAATACACTTGAATAAAAACTAAACACAAGATAAAACCACAGTGAAAATAAAAACGTATATACAAAATATCACGTTGGTGATATGTTTTCTGGGGAGTTCATCCTGTCTATCAAATGTCTGCAACATTTTTTAAAATGCCGCCTTTTCAACAATATTAAATGGGAGCATCTCTTTAGCAATTAAATGAACTACACTGTCTGTGAGCGCTCACCACTTTGCGCCGTCATTTTTGTATGCTGCCTGTCGATTAATTGCTTCAGTGATGGGGGACTGTCGCAAACTTGAAGACACAGACGGGCCACCGCTTGTACTTTTTGTTTCAAGCTGGAGAAACTTTGCTGGGTGGTTGTGCTTTAGGTGCATGTGAAGGTTGGTTGTATTGCTGCTCTTAGTTGCTACTGTTTTATCACAAATGCGACATACTGGCTCGCATAGGTTCAGCGGTTCGCCTCTGTCATTTGGTTTGAATCCGAAATACTCTCACACTGCAGCTGTTGCGCTAGGCTTTCAAACCAGTTCCATTTCGAGCTTTTTCCCCCCAACATAAGATGTGTTTTTTTTTACCTCGCTAACTCCTAACGGGGCTCTAAAGCTGCAGAAGTACAAAATGATGCACGCCGACTACCTGATGCGATAGTCCACTCCTCCTCCCTCCTCAAAAATGAGGAAGGGGAGGGGTCAGTGGATAGCACCGGAGTTAAGCCTTTTAATCCAGCGTCATCAATAGAAGGAGGAAAAACACAAGCAGAGATGATATAGCCGATAAATGAAATGACGTGGATAATTTTTATTTATCGTGCGATTATTTGATTTATTGATTATCGCGACAGACATAGCCTCTGGCACCGTTAAATCTGTCACTGTGCTCGACAACGCCCCCCACGCAGAGGTACTGCAACCGTTGCGCAACTCAAAAAAATCCTGACTACACGTCGGACAGTTGCAAACCCACGTAGACCTCAAGCGGAAGTGTACAGAGAAAAAGCAGCTGTGATTGGTCCTTGGTTTGGCTTTCCGGCTGTCTGTGTGGTCGTCCTTCTCGATTCGGTGCAGGGGCAAGCCATTTTTAAAAACCGGAGAACGACTACAATGGACAACTACGACGAAAGGTTAATCGAGGAGATTTGGAAGTACAACTACTTGTACGATGCCTCAGACAAATTATATAAAGATGCCAAGGTCTCTGCCAAAACGTTCTCGTGACCATCCGCCAAAGTTCTCGCAAGTTCTCGAATAGGCTCCCCCTTGTGCTTTGGTGGGAAACTGCTCTGCATCCCTAGAAATTTCAGACTGACGGTGCAGAAGCATACCAGCAAAACTGGTTCGCGACCAGACCCAAGAGACATTTGATGTGTGCGGATGCAGAACAATCTGGCCTTTAGAATACCAGAACACATCAGTAAGTACAAAAAGTAAAAATCACAGCTGGTTTCTACTTTTTCAAAGACTTTTTCTGTCTTCCAAGTAGGGCTGCAACTAGAGATTATTTTGCAAGTCGAAAAAACTGGCGATTATTTTTTTCGAAAAATTGATTAATAATTGGATAGCTAAAGGTTCTTCAAAGAAGTTTTTCTACGAAATTAATCCAAGTGAAAATAAAACTTTTCAACTTGAGGTGTTCTGGATAGGCATATTGATGGACGAAAAAAATATTTTTTTAATCCTAAATGTGAAATGTTTATAGATTTTTTTTTTACAATTTTGGTATAATTACCAAAATCTAAGCAGGTTGCTCTGTAAACTAAAAAAATGTTTTAGAGTCTCTACACTCCAGGTAACGATTAAAGGAATAGTACACCCAAAACATGATTAGCCTTCATTTTCTACTCACCCCCATGCTGAACAACACTCTGGAGTACTTTTTTGATATCTCAAATGCATCTGGAGATCTGGGAGGCTTCTTGCTGTCTGTTGACATTCAAATAATGGAGGTCTATGGTGACCGAGGCAGAAAGGTCCATAAAAGTCCACAAAAAACGTGTCAATATTCCTCCATACTGCTCGTCCAATGTATTCCAAGTGTCCTGAGTTGGTAGCGTCCATAATTTACTCGAAACGAAGTCATTTAGAATGTTTTTAGAGCATAAACAGTAGTGTATAGGATTTCCTAAAAGCGCGCACCTGCGAGTTCACGAGCCTATGGAAACTGCGGCAGACCAAACCAGATGAAAGTGCGCGAGGAATATTGACACGTTTTTTGTGGACTTTTATGGACCTTTCTGTCTCGGGCACCATAGACCTCCATTATTTGAATGTCAGCAGACAGTAAGAAGCCTCCCAGATCTCCAGATGCATTTGAGATATCAAAAAAGTACTCCAGAGTGTTGTTCAGCATGGGGGTGAGTAGAAAATGAAGGCTAATCATGTTTTGGGTGTACTATTCCTTTAAGCGATCACTAAATTAGTTGATGATTATTTCAATTACCCATTAATCAAGATTAATCCAATTCATTGTTCCAGCCGTACTTCCAAGAGTGATATTTCTAAAGTCTGTTGAATATGGTGAATATTTATGGACTAAATAACAAGAGGCTGCTCACTCTTTATATCTGTAAAGCCTAGCAACTAGAAGCTGTCGATAGTCCACAAGTTTACTATAGCCCCATTTACACTACCCTTTTGAAACCATGATACCAGATCGGTCCTAGCACAGTAACTGAGATAACTGTAGAGTATAAATGGCACGTAAAACTGAAACAAACCGTCCCAGACACAACCAAACCGTGCTAAACTGGTACTTGTTCATCAGTTCAGGCTCGGTTCTCAGATAACATAGAGATTATGAGCAGACCGCGTCATCTCCTTACAGTCAGCCTCCGTAATCATGAAATTTCAGACATTCATAAAAAACAAACTTCCATACCGTTACATAATGTCCAGTGATGATTCTGCTTGGCAGTGTGATGAACCTCAACCTCTATCATTGTTTCCTGCCTCTGTAAGCCCTGATTAGACCATCCTGAATGTTATGGGTGCCGCAGTGTTGATTTGCTTGTTTACCTCTAGAGAGCAGTAGTACCGTAGATCGTCACTAGGAGGCGAGGAACCATGCTAGGGTGGTGTGTAAACGGTTGTAAGGAACCAATTCATTCTCGGTCCAAATTCTGCACGGATTGGTTTTCAGCGGGTAGTGTAAATAGGGCTTATATGGTGCAGAACATTTGTCCGCCAGCTAAAATTATGTAATTCAGCCTTGCGGTCCTTGCAGAAGTGTCAAGCATTAATCAAGATTTAAAACAGTGATGATGGAGAAGACCAGTAAAGAGCAAGTTTTAGACATGAAAGAAAAGAAGAAACCAAGAAAAAGCTTCTGAAATCTGGTGCATCATGATTCTTCACCAGACTTTACTTTAGTCGACCCTAAAAAACCTCCAACGTCCAGGAGGAGTAGAAGGCAAACACCAATAGTACCAAACCACACGTGCTGAGGTGCCAAATGCTGTCAAAACATTAAAAAAACATAGAAAAACAATAAAACCACAACTGGGTGTGGCAGCCCTGTGGTTAGGGCATAGAGCTTGGAATCCCGAGGTTCTGAGTTTGAGCCCCATTCCCACAGAATGACACTCTGATGGCAGCCCACTGTTCTCCAAGGGGATGGGTTAGATGTAGTGATAAATTTCTCCAATGTGAGATCAATAAAGTTCAATTATTAATGTCATTCTTATTGTTTCACATGTGGCAGCTTATTTGACGTTTCAAAACCCCTTTTTGGTGTGACCAGTTAACAGGTTAACTCTCTGGATTAGGGTGGAAAGAATTAATTGGATTAATCTGGACTGATATATAAATAATCAACTAATTTAGAAATCGATTAAGCGTTAACTGGAGTATAGAGACTCTAAAATGTGTCTGTAGCTGACAGAGCAACCCAATTAGAGCAGTAATTATATCAAAATTGTAAAAAAAATATATAAACATTTTGCATTTCAGGAGAAAAAAAACATACTTTTAGTTTGTCACTATGCTCTATCCAGAACTCCTATAGTAGAAAAGTTTTATTTTCAGTTTCAGTAATTTGGTAAAAAAAAATCTTCTTTAAGAAACTTCTGTCTATCCAATTATTAATCCAAAACATAATCGACAAAATAATCGATTTGCAAAATAATCATTAGTAGCAGCCGTACTCTGGATTAAAAACCAAAAGAGGAAAATTGCAGATTTAGCTGCTAGTTAGAGGGATGTCTGGGCTAGCTTCCTGCCTCAACCTCAGTTTTGCAGGATCGTTGGTCAGTGGATGATACAAAGACTTTAAAGTCTTTAGTTTGTTTTTTATAAACTAATTTATTAAAGCTTTTGATCAATTCTTTTAGTATCTTTATCACCCAGAGACAAAACGCATGTCCTGCTGTTTCCTATTGGATCAGGTCCACTTTGTTCAAGCAGCTTTTTTTTCCTCTTGCCTTTTTTTTGTTTCTCTTGTTTCTCTCTCTAGCTCATCTAGGGGTGGTCAGTGTCCCTCTCTAGGACCCCCTGATGAGTCTGGACGGGTCATTGTGTCCAACGATGGACGGGATTTCTGCACCAACAGCGAAGCTGAAAGGACCTCCCCGTTCCAGGCGGCTGAATGCATTCCAGAGCTGTAGTGAGGTGGACAGACACGGCCTGTTTGGGTGTTTGCTCCGTTTCTCAGGGACCCTTTCAAATGAAAGGTCAAAGATCAGTTCAGGGGAACAAGTTTTATTTTAAATCATGTTTACGACTTATCGTCCTCCTGCTGCTTCGTCGTCTCATTTAACCGAACATAAACCGGGCTCCTCTTGGCACGGTTAACAAATGTTCCATTTAATCCTTAAAACTACTAAAAGGAGCCTTTGGTTTTTATGCTAAAATGTTTTTATACACAGAGAGAGAAATTTTTTTCAATTATTTACAAAGAAAAAAACAAAAAAAAAACCTTAAAAACTTAAAAAAAGAAAAACTTTACCAAAGAAAAGTTGTAGAATAAGTTTACATGTGTAATCTGCATATTTTAGGATTTAAACCCCAGAGGCGGAGCTTAGACCTTAGTTATTGAGTGGGTGGGTGGTACTGAGGGTTGGGGTGCTCCACAGCTACAGACCAGATGATGAGCTTCAGAACCAGGCCTGGTCATCCTCCCGCAGCAATGTGTCGCATTGAGCTTGTCGCAGATATTTTTTAATTATGCCCAATTTTGAAGCGTGATCTGCACTATGTTATTCCACGCCACAACGCAAGATGGACAATCGGGAAATAGCTGTGGGTCTAGATACGGCTGAGGCGGTGAGGAAGTGGGGGCAAGTTTGTGCGACAACGGAGGGACACAAGGGCGAAAAAGAGCAGAGATCCAGGTGGAAAAAGGTCCCAGCGTTCTCGCACACCTCGCTCTTCTAGCTGGTCCAACTTCACCAGTTTTCAAAAATGGAGATCATACGAACAAAACAAGCCGGTAAGGAACCAAACAGGAAATACGCATAGAGTAGAGCGGATGTAGATGTGACCAATCAGAGGCCTCCTGTCTGCAGCCACCTACAATTTTGGAGAGGAGCACCAGAGTGTCTGCGGTCACCTATGGGCACAATTTGCTTTAACTATTACACACGCAGACAACCTGGTTTCCGAGTTTAAATCAGCCTAAAGTTGATCAGGAAGGCCGGCTCTGTGATTGGATGCCCCCTGGACTCAGTGCAGGAGGTGGAAAACAAAAAGATCCTAACTAATCAATATCTCTGTTTGGTAATGTCTCCCACCTCATGCATGAAGCTGTTGCAGAGCTGAAGCGCTCCTTCAGCGACAGACTGCTGCACCCTAAATGCACCAGGGAGCGTTATCACAGATCCTTCCTCCCAGCAGCTGGAAGACTCTAGAACCACCACTGTTCCCAACAACCTCAATAAGTTTTTACCTTCATGCTGATTTTGCAGTTCCTATCTTAGTCAGTTACTGAATAACTCCTTTGGAAAGTTTAAGGCACTAAACAGCACTGCAGCAGTGAAAGCCCTTCAACACCAGGGGGAGAGCTGCACCCTGAGGTGACAGGAAGTGTATTTGCTCACCACCTCCTGCCACAACGCGGATAATTTGCGAGTGATTGACAGGTCGAGTCGCGGGAGGTGGAGACTGATTAGAGAGAGAAATTGCCCAAGAAACGTCCCTTTCAAGGATCTGGTTTAGCTACGAGGCTTGGCTAACTGCATGCAATGAGGCTAATGCTTTACCCTGCTTTTCCTGACTCCTTTTTCAAACGTCAGGATCTGAGCCAGTATTTTTTTAGAAAACGCAAAGAAGAATGAACAATCTGGGATTCAAGTGGAAAATAATATCACATTCTAATTTTTCTAGATGTTTGTTCATTTGCAGAGCTGCTCATAAATAAACACATTCTCAGAAATCAAAGTTTTTATATATTAAAAAAATATAAAGTTAGTCATTAATAAACTGTTACATTATTTTTTTAGGTTTTTGACACAATATTGGACCATGCAAAACACAGATTTAGCTTCACAAAGCCTCAGAAAGGCTGAATTTATGTACAAAAATTAAACCTGTACATGAAATTAGGTTTTGTTTTTATAAAGTGTTTTTATAATTTTCTTTTTTGTTGTTGTTGACATTCATATTAATATACTGGTATGATAAATTAGTATATTTTTGAATGGTTTTTGGTATACGTCTATTTTGAATCACCAGTGTCTTCACTGGTAATGACGATGGAAAAATGGGAAGAACTTGTCAAGAACTGATCTCCAACGCATTTCAATGTATTCGCCGTTTTCCAGACAACCGCTAAACGCGTTTCTAACTGTTCTAACAGCTACTGTTTAATGGCGTATCGGCAGCGTTTTGGTATA
>NW_015150617.1:791061-792919 GCF_000732505.1 Cyprinodon variegatus
CCCTAATGTATACGCCAAAAATAAAAACAAAAATACATAGAAAGTTCAGTATATGCCAGCGTTTTAGAAGATTCTGAGGCATCCAGGCATACGCTGGCTAAATCATCAAGGTGCGACAGTTGCTTTAGATAAGAACTGGTACAAAGATTCGAGTCTCAGACCACGTGTCCAAGTTGAGTCTCTGTCGGCCACAGCTGTTAAACTTCCATCTTTAAGAGCCGGTGTGGCTTGTAACTGTGTCATTAGCAGAACTTGTTGAACGTAGCTGCATGAGGAGGTGATTCAGTCTTTTTATTCAGGTGTTTTGGAAGTGATGCCTGTCTAAAGGTAAAGCCAAGGCCTTGGCTTTTACACCTCTGCTTAGGAGCACAGGTCTAAACCGTGTCAAAGTTTTCGGAGACTAAAGAGCAGATTAGACTTCTGCAACCGAACACATCAAATGTCGCTTGGTCCTGGTCATGAACCAGTTTTGCTGCTATGCTTCTGCACCTTCGGTCTGGAATTTCTAGGGATGCACAGCAGCTTCCCGCAAAAGCACAAGGGGGAGCCTCGACAACTCCTCGAGAACTTTTAAGACACCCGGAAGGGCATACCAAGGACCAATCACAGCTGCTTTTTGTCTGCGCACTTCCGCTTGAGGTCTGCGCGGGGTCTGCGACCATCCGACGCGTAGTCAGGATTTTTTAGACGTGCACGACAACTGTTGCAGAACCTCTGCGCGGGGGGCGTAGTCACGCACAGAGACAGATTTGACATTTGCAAAGGCTAGGCATCAGAAGCATAAATTGGCCTTTAAGTGTGACTCAGGTCTCTGTGAAGCAGGGCTGAGCTGCATCTACATCCTTTAGCACAGGTGAGAAACATGGCGGTGGAGGGCTGATGGTTTGGGCTTGTTCTGACACCACAGCCACCTTTAGCTGTGGACCATAACCCGGACTGAAATGCAGAACATTTCTGATCCATAACCGCCTTTCTTTTTCAGAAATAGTAGAGGTTTAATCAGGACAACGTTTTATGCTCCAAACGCTGATTTAATCAGGGAGATTCACCAGAATATTAATCTCTGTTCTTCCTGGAAACATTAATCCCATCCTAACAGGCTGCACAGTAATATTAATCCCAATCTGAATAAAAGGTATGGACACCCTGCTAAATGAGGTAAAATGAAATCCTCAGCTATCCTTTGGGCCTGTTTGTTCCGCTGCTCATACATAATGACCCATTTTACATTTCCTCAGCTCTAACCTGAATTTTAAAAACAATCCAGGTGGTTCAGACTTCAGCGCCTTCATCCCAGGTGTTCCGGGTTCTTCCCCAGCCTCAGTCAGGTTCCACTTGGGTCCAAACTGAGCTGATCAGAGGTGAACAGGGCTGAAGGCATAGACGGACATGTCTCTCTCATAGCTGCCGCCATAAATCCCTTCCTCCCTTTTGTTCTGATCTGTACAGGCCAAACAAATCTGCCCAAAACTCCTCTGGCCTATGGAGTAAATTTTGTGCCATTATTGTTGCAAGTTAAGAACACTTTGTGAATGAAAATAATACTTTTAATAATTTGAAATTTGGGAAAATAAAATAATGACCTACAATTTTTCCGTCTCAAGGAAATATTCCCAGGTGTTGCATTCAGGAACTCTGGAAACTAGAAATGTCTTTAAAACATATATATTTCAAGTTTGTGTGGTTGGTTTTAAAGGAAATAAAATTCTTAGCTGTCTTAGGAGCATTAGTTTGAAACTGAAAAAATCTCAACATGAAAAACCTGAAAAATTGTTCTAAACCTTTTATTTCCTTCCTGTTAAAAGGGAGTTTTTCCTCTCCACTGTCGCTACAAGCATGCTCAGTGTGAGGGATTGCC
>NW_015150617.1:793250-803003 GCF_000732505.1 Cyprinodon variegatus
GCCTCACTTTAGCTCCATAGATTCTGATCAGCTCAGACATTTTCTGCTAAAATTAATGAGACTTTCTTACTTCTGAACCTCTTCCTGCACCAAAACATCATCATCTTTTATCTTCATGCACTGAGCTGCCACCAGAGTCACCGCAGAGGGAATGTGGTTGCTGGTTTGGTTCCGTTTTGCGGTCAGAATGTTATTAAACATGCAGAATAAACAGCTTAAATGCAGAGTGAGGTGGCAGCAGCAGTGATCCTCACAGCTTTAACGAATGTTTGGGATAAATCTGCAGATTAGAGGTGATTTATCTGACTGATGCTCAAAGGGAAGCTGGATTAAACACCTGAGAACCAGAGAATCACAGAGATGCTGGATGCTGCCGCCCTGCGGAGCATCACTCAGACCCCGGTCCAGGTTCTGGTTCTGAGGGATCAGCTCACCCAGCATGGAGAAGATGAAGTCCTTGGCCGTGTGGATCTCCAGGGCCCGCTGGTCGTCGTACTCCCGCTGGTCGTGTTTACTGAAGTCCTGGATGAGTCGGTTCAGGTCCTCCATGCGGGCCCCGGACCTGAAGTCCAGCTCGGGCCCGGAGCCCCCGGGGGGGAGTCTGCCAGCGGCCGTGGATGTGGGGCTGTTCCCGAGGCTGCCCACCGAACCGGCCCGACCGGAGAGAGCTGGAGCCGCCATGGTTCCTCCCTGCTGGGTCTCACTACAGCTGCTGCCGTTGGTCTGTTCTGGGCCGAGCCGAGCCGAGCAGAGCCGAACACAAGGGCCGGAAGCAGCAGCGCCGCCTCCACGCCTTCACAATAAAAGCCTCACCAGCCTAGAGGACGTTTTTATTTTATTTTTTAATTACCGGTACGCATTAAATGATCACCGATTGATCAAATCACTGTTTCTTTTTAAATAGATTTAAGAAAATTCTGATTAAAAAAACTACTAGTCAAAAAAGATGGCGCCCAAACACACTTTACTAGTAGGGTTGATGATAGAATAGTTCATCTCGATAAACTCTGAACTTTGACAATAAAGACATAAACAGGTAAATAAATGACAGAGAAATACAACATAAAGAATCTAAATCAGAATCGATTTATTGCCATCATATCTAAAGGTCAGCAGCCCTTAGGAAAAATAGAAATAGTTGTTTATGGGAGTCAGGGGAGCTGCCAGGAATTTGGGGCCCCATGACAGACATTGGTATAGGGACCCCCCCTATAAAATGTCTGCAAGCTTTAAAACTGGTATAAAGATGCACTGAAGAATACCATATACATTGTTAATGTAACTTTTATTGTAAAATTTCTACAAAGGAAAATTATCATAACGTGAAAAAGTTAAATATTCCTATTAGGTTTCACTATAACTTTATTAAAGGACAGATTATTTTCATGCTGGCCCTGAGAACTAATTTTTCATACATGTATAGGTTTAATGATCATGCTTCATGCTGCACCATGATCAAGATTTATAGATGTCTTTTAATGGTATAATATATGATATAATATAATGTATTTATGGTATAATATAATATTTTAATGGCATAAACCTATTCATATATCCATGCTTTTCAGTGTTTACGCCTGAAAAACGATGGAGAACATGCAGATTATTTATTTTAGTGCTGGATTTTCTTTTTAAATTTGAAAAATATAACAGGACAAATTTTTTTCCTCTTCTTTTGGGGGCCCCCTTAGTCAAGGACCCTTAGAATCTGCCTAACCTTTCGCCCCCATACGGCGCCCCTGATGGGAATATCTGAAAAGTAGACATTAATATATGTACTAGTGTGTGAATATTTATAAGCTGAGTAAAAGAGTGTTTTTAAGCACTGTTTTATTATATGTGACAAAAAGGGAATTAATTAAAACAATCAGAAAAGATTTAACTACACACTGATTTTAAGTCACAGCAATCAATTAAATCAGCTTTTATCAACAGATTTGCTTAGTAGGTTTAGTAATAAATGTCTCAGCACTCTGTGTGTTTACCTCTATCAATTATTTGTTAGGGATTAAAAGTATCTCTTGTGGTCAGCAGACTTATAGTTTCTTTAGAAGAACAGTAGTTGAAATATCATCTACTGTCCTGCAGTGGCAAAACGAAAAGGTGAATGGTAGTTAGGATCATGTAAGATGTACATTTTAGGACATCAGTTCTCAGGAAAAAAGTCAATCTTTTGGAAAAACTTGTCAGTTCTTTGATATAAGAAAACATTGGAGCTTTTTTTTTCATTTTGTGAAATTGTAACTAATTAGGCATATATTTTCGTTCACCAAAGCAACTTTCTTCCTTAAAAACACCTTTAATGTGTAGTTTGGGTCTTATAAGCGATATATTGTTTGTAATTATCAATGCCTTCTTATTTTGAAATGCCAGACGGATGTGAGGGTGAGTCTTAATTACACCTTTTATTATTTTTGTATTTTTCCAGGTGTGCTCTGTCACCTTCTATCCACTGGGTGTCGCTGTGGTCCCCTCTGAGCCCTGGCTGTCGGTCTCCTTTCTGACCCGGAAGTGTTGGACCTACCGGTGACCGTCAGATTCGAACATGGCCTGGAGAAGCTGCTCCGTGCTCTGCAGGCTGACCGGAGGAGACCCGTTTCTGTGCTCCGTGAGGGGAGGAAGGTCAGTCAGTACCCGGCATCCCGGAGGAGAAGCAGCCGGTCACGGCAAGAGCTCCGGCGCGAGGAGTTAGCAGCTGATAGCATGAGTTAGCACCAAGGACCGCTTGGTGCAGCTAGTTAGGTTAATGACAGTTTGCTGCCAATGGGGCGTCAGTTTTGCTCCTAGTTTGGCAAAGTTAATTAAATCTGGAAATTTCAATAAAGTGTGACACAAATACTTAAATGAAAAATAAAGTTTAATTAGACTTAAGCTCATGTGAAAATAATCCTGATAAACAGGTGATTTATTTACTTCCTATGTCACAGTTAGCATTAGCAGCTCTGGCTAATTCCTCTAAAACTCACTAGTTGTTCATGTTCTTTTGGTGTCAGATGAAGCCATCTCTGCCCTGACTTTCTTCTTGCTGTTTGCAGCATCAAAACCCACCTAGATAATAGACATATTAAAATATTTCCATCTGAGGCTATTTGACGCTTTTATTTTGAAAACAATGATAAATATCACATGACAAAGGACTCAGTTATGAGTTTGACTCCTATGTTAGCAACTAGTCAGAAAACTAAATGTCTCATTTAGGTTTTTGGAATAGAAATAACCTAAATGTGTTTATTTGACCAGATATGTTAAATAAAGTCTTAGGTCACCAACATTTTGTGACCAACAAATAGCTTTGAATCAGTATGGAGTGAGTGTGAAAAACAACAACAAAAAAAAAAGCTATTCAAAAATAAAACAGATGTTTTAATCAAAAAATGTTTTGCTGGGTGTTATTTTTATTTTTTTTTTTCCAGATTCAGTTCTCATATTTTTTAGGTTTTATTTCAATAATTTACTTTTTTCTTAATGCATTATATATTTTTTAAATTTGTATTACTTTTTCAGATTTAGTGTCATGAATTGCATTCACATTTCAGCTGAAAATGTAAAATAAGTCAAATCAATTCGGGTAAAATAATAAAAAATAAATGTAAACTTTTTTGAGAGAATGACTTTGAAATACTTTTTCAGTGTTTCATTTCTGGATCTTTTTTTGCACATATTAATTCTTAAAACTTTGTGTCTTGCAATAATAGGAGCACAAAATTATCTAATGTCCTTTGTTTTACAAACAGGAAGTTACAGAGTGTTTTTTTTGTTGAAAATGAAGAAGCTGTAAATAAAAGGTTTCATCATTTAGAGGCGTCTGAATATTGAGATGGTTTCTTTGTTGCTGAGCAGACAGACCAGGTTCTGACCTGTGTGTCCAGCAGGTGGCCTCACAGCTTCCAGCAGAGAAGTGGCTTCAGGAAAGCTTCCAAAAAACCAGAAGCAAAGAAGCCAGAGGATCCGGTTCCGGCTCACACTGAGCCTTCTGAGGCTGCATTCCAGAACCGGGCCCCCCTGCAGCCTCCCGTCACCCCCCAGAGGCCCTTTGGCCGTCTCGTCCGGCCGTTCCTCTTCACCGTAGGGGTAGGGGGAGTTTACCTGGCCTAGTGTGATGACCCCATCAGTGATGTCATGACCAGGTGCTAACTCCAGGTCAGTTTACAGGCAGCTCCTTCGGCTTGGCGGCCATCTGGCAGTACGAGTCGCTCAAGTCCCGAGTCCAGAGCTACTTTGACGGGCTGCGAGCTGATTGGCTGGAGAAGGTTCAACCTCAGAAACGAGGAGACGTCCGCAAGGAGGTAAACGAGTTCAGCTTTACTGTATCAGTAGAATCGGAGGAGGTGTGGGAGGATAATGATTGGTTGATTGTGTTTCAGATCAACCAATGGTGGAACAGCCTGTCTGAGGGCCAGAAGACGGTCACAGGTGAGTCCAGGTCCTGGTTCTGTTGCTCAGCTTGATTCCTCTCTGAGTCCGTCGGACCTTTCAGTCCAGTCCTGCTTCAGCAGGGAACCTTTAGTTCCTGCTGTTCTCTGACCTGGACGAGGACCGGGCCGGTTTCAAGCTGTTCCATTGATCGACCCGTGGTCCGGTATCGTGTCAACTTCAGGACTGAGCTGAATGTTTGTAGCGTCGCTCTGAGTTGCAATCTAATCGGATCTCTGATTGGTGGCTGGACTGAAACCCAACGCCATGTTGGGTTAGAAGCTGCATTGACTCGACCTGACCTGTTCCGTCCTGATTGACCAGGAGGAACTGGGGGGGGTGATCCGACTGTTTTTTATATCCTGATGTTTATGGAGTGAATTGTTTCCCATTATTGCTTCAAACCAAGAACACAATTTGTCAATAGAATTCTAATAATAACAATAATCTAACAATGGAGCAACATTCACTCCATAGTTTTTCTACATTTTGCTTCCAGGGTTTTTTGGATCTGACAGCTTTTCTCTCCTCCTCCCCCCTCAGGAATCATAGCTGCCAACGCCGTGGTGTTCTGCTGCTGGCGGGTTCCCTCTCTGCAGCGCTTCATGGTCCGATATTTCACCTCCAACCCCGCCTCCAGTGAGTCTCCTCCCTGACCTCTGACCCCCGGAGCAGACCTAGCTGTCAGTAACCGGCCGTTTGCTTTGTCCTCCTGCAGAGTCGCTCTGCTCTCCGATGCTCCTCTCCACCTTCAGCCATTTCTCCTTCTTCCACATGGCCGCCAACATGTACGTCCTGTGGAGCTTCTCCACCAGCGCCGTCTCCATGCTGGGCAGAGAGCAGTTCATGGCCGTCTACCTGTCTGCAGGTCTGTCCTTCACGGCTCTATTTAGACTCCATCAGGTGTCGTTTCTGACCTCTTCTTCCTCTCCTCTGTTCAGGCGTCATCTCTACGTTCGTTAGCTACGTTTGTAAGACGGCCACAGGGAGGTTCAGCCCGTCCCTTGGAGCGGTGAGCAGCGCCTTCTCCTTTCCTCCTCCAGCAGGAGTCCACGACGCCTCCAATATGTTTGTTTTTCTCTTCAGTCTGGAGCCATCATGACCATCCTGGCTGCCGTTTGCACCAAAATGCCAGAAGCCAGGCTGGCCATCATCTTCCTCCCCATGTTCACGTTCACCGCTGGCAATGTAAGAGACTCCGCCCACTCCATCAACTGCTGTGTCTGATCCACTGTCGCCGCCTCATCCTCCGTTTCTCCCTCTGTCTGCAGGCTCTGAAGGCCATCGTTGCCATGGATACGGCAGGTTTGGTGCTGGGATGGAAGTTCTTTGACCACGCTGCTCATTTAGGAGGAGCTTTGTTTGGAATGTGAGTTTGTTCCCCTGATTTCTTTTTATTTTAAGTTTCACTAAAACTGAAATATCCTCATCATGCAAATCATTTAAAGCACTAAATAACTTAAACCACCTGTAAATCAGTGGCTTTTAATTAATCCCACATCATCAGCCCTCCACCATCATGCTTTCACAGCATCTGTTTGTTTCGGTTCTTTTATGATCCAACATCGCTGCTTAGCTCTCATCTGTCCAGAGGTTGTTTCCTTCATCCAGATGTTGCTTCATCATTGTTCAAGCGTTATTCAGAAGTCAAAAGAAGGAGAAAAACAATGCATAAATCTAATATACTGATCTGGAGAAAACCAGAAATAAAAATCTGGTTAAAATTGAGGAATGCGTTAGGATAAAACCAGGAAAACTTGTTTAGGATGTTAAATTAATAAAATGAAGAACAAATTACTAACAAAATCAGAATTAAAGCTGCGTGTTTATGGCAAAAAAAAAAAAAAAATCACAATAAAAGCATTTTATATAATTTATTATTTATTTTGCGGTGATTTATGGAACCAATATTTATCCTGCACTTGCTTCTATTGCACTTCTGGTTAGACCAAACTGCATTTCGTTGCCTTGTACCTGTACCTGTGTAATGACAATAAAGTTGAATCTAATCTAATCTATCTAAGCATATAAACATATTGGGACCAGGGGGAAAAGCCTGGATTCATATTGTAGCCCGATATAAACATAACCTTTAAGTTTGGCTGTGAAAGGTTATGGGTTAAACCGTTTCCTTTGCCTACATTACCCAGTATACAAAGTTCTCCATCGTACTTCAATGGAATTGGACAATTTTATTGGATACATAGATATATATATATAATATATTAATATTGAT
The DNA here is from genome assembly GCF_000732505.1 of Cyprinodon variegatus. Taxonomy (NCBI): domain Eukaryota; kingdom Metazoa; phylum Chordata; class Actinopteri; order Cyprinodontiformes; family Cyprinodontidae; genus Cyprinodon; species Cyprinodon variegatus. The sequence continues at coordinate 799,900 of NW_015150617.1, forward strand.
AGTACTCTGTCTTTCTACATTGGTACTGATTTATTCCCCAGCCCTAACCTTAATGTGAGAAAATACATTTTTAAAACATAAATCTGAGCAAAAGCATAGAGTATATTTTTTTCTATTTAATAACACATTATGCAACTTGTATAAATCACCATCCAGAAATGAAACATTTTCTAATACAAATAATAAAAAAAGCTTTCTGCAATAACCTCGATGTTTTTGGATTCTAACTCGGGTCGCACGCGTCGGAGACTAAGGCCTCGGTACATGCATTGTTCACGCCAATCACTGCGCCACCTGCACGCCCAGATCACCTTCTCTTAACTTCAAGCCGAACTTTATCATTTTGACGGCAGCAGCACAGCTGATGTTTCTCTTCTGGATGATGTCACAGCCAAACAGGAACAGACCAGATGAAGCAGCAATGATGAGAAAAAGCAGAGAGAGTGGTGTAGTGTACAGGGGGTAACAAGGGGCGATCAGCCTCTCACGACCACCTCCTGATCAGGAATAGTGAGGCAATCGCTCAGTGCGCAAAAAGGATTCTTCCGTAAACACAGCAGCATTGCAGGGATGCAAACAGCGAAATGTAGTTCTGTCTGTAAAATTGACAGACCATAGTAGCCACGTTTGCTCAGCAATGTCTTTTTTCCAAATACGTCGCCGCCTTTTCTTTTCAGAAAATTGCCAAAGCAGTGAGCTTCATGTTCCCCTTCTATTTTTTTGGCTTCTGGATAGACGAGTCAGAGCAGCTCCATCTCACTGTGGAGCCGAGTCCGACGTGGTTTTTAGTCGTGCAGTGTGAGCTGGCAGGTCACATGGGAGCGTCACACTGTAGGACTAAACCCTGCGGTTAGTCCTACAGTGTGAGCAGCAGCTGCGTACAACCATTGAAAATAATCGCACAGTGTACGCCCGGCTTTAGTCCTCCAGCAGTCTAAGCCTATAGCAGCATAACTATAGAGATAGGTCAGGATAACCTGAGCCACTCTAACTATAAGCTTTATCAGAAAGGAAAGTTTTAAGCCCACCCTTAAAAACAGACATTGTTTCTATTTTCTTTAAAAGTATAAAATCTGAGAAAACATCATTGTTACTCTGAAAACTTTTTAGTTTCATCCCTGGATTTACAGCAATAACCTGAGTCCAGTTAAAATTGTGGGCCCATAATATCCCTCTGACAAACAGATCCTTATAGCTCCAGTTTGATTGAAGGACCTGCGTCCTGAAAGTTTTAGCTCATCAGAAAGTGATTAGATCTGTAAGGAATAAATCTATACTTGTAGAACCTGGTAATGAAATGTATCGGTTATTCTGACCCGCTGCGTCTCTCCCCAGATGGTACATCCTGTTTGGTAACGACTTGATCTGGAAGAACAGAGAACCTTTCGTCAAGCTTTGGCACGAACTGAGAACACGGAGCGGCGGTGGAGGCGGACCAGGCGGCGCCGTGTAGGAGCCAGAACCATCAGAACTGTGGGAACTGAGCACTAATAGAGAAACATGTATAAAATGTACAGAGAGACCTCAATATGTTCCAGAACCAGGAACCGCGTGGGTCCATGTTCCTGATGGACTTTAACTGATGCTTTTTACACCAAAAACTGTTTTTGGTCGGTTCCTGATTGAGTATTTATTTAAAGAAGATTACAGAACTTTTGATTCAGCTAATCCCTGAAGCTGGAGTTTAAGGTTCTACTTTGTAGGAAACAGATTTTAATTTTTTTGTTGTATATTTTAGAGCAGAACAACAACAAAAACCCAAAGAAGAAGTAGCCAATGAGATCAGGAGAAGCAAACGGATCCAATGATCTGATTGGTCAGAGGCTCTGTGTCTTCTCAGCTGTTCTGCTCTTTATTTATCTTTGATTTTCTTTCAAATAAATCTAAAGGATGATTCTAAAAGGCGACCTGTGTTCTGACTGAGTGGTTTTTAATAAGGTTTGAGAAGCAGCCCGCTTCACCAGAACTTTTCTACCTTTATCGGTTGTTTTGACTGTGACTCAAACCACAATCGCTCGGTTCTCGCTTTGACCTTGATGGATAGAAACTGCTGAGTCAACATTGGTGGTTCCCCTGGATGGTGTAATGGCTTCATCCAAGCCTTCAACTTTGTGTTAGATCCAGTTCCAAGTTATTTAAAGAAGTATTCGCTCTGGTTTCCACCTCCATTTTGTTAAGGAAAGCTCTGTGTTTACACCTATAAACTTTCTTTCCTGAGAAGAGATCACTCAGGACAAACTCTTTAAATAACAATGTATATCTATTAAATAACCATGAGACATGAAAACAGATGTGACATAAACACGGTAATGTGACACGGTTAAAAATGCACTTCATTCAGATCCAGTAAGCCACATCATCCCATCATTACATCATACATGTTTCTAAAAGAGAAGACATCCATGGTAATATTAGGGTTTAACAGACTCGCACAACACCAATAAAAATAATCCTAAACATTTAAGTTGTGATTAATTTATCTCTGTTACGGGGATATGTTTTTATTTAAGGTAGCTGTAATTAACCAGATTAATAAACAAAGGTCACAGATTAGCAGACCACGGTCCGGATCCGGACGCACCTGATTTAAAACATTTATAAATTACTGCATGAAATTTCACTGTGTCTAATTTCACTTGCGCTGCTTCTCCTGTTTGTACGGTAAAGCCCTCCAGCACATCCGGGACCAGACTATATGTGATAGAAATTATCCAATGAGCTGCTGTCAGTCTGGATTGCTGCTGCTGCTACTTTTAGACACAGCAGGCAAACCTGTGGCAAGCTGGGTGATGGGAAAGAAGGAGAAGATGATGAGAAAAAGAGAGCAGAGAAAGTGTTGACTGCTGGAAGAACTGTGGTGAACTGGTGAAAGAAAAGTGAAATGGTGTGCTCAAAAATTAACCTGAACATTTAGAGGATGTTTGGCTCAACCTGCTGCTGTGAAGCAGGATTCTCCACCATGAACAGAATCAAAAATAAATATGGATCCAGGCTCAAAATGAGCTCCTTGATATGTGCTTTAGAATGGCTTTCTCTCTATTCAAACCCAGGTTTAAAGCCTTGCAGGGCAGCATAAAGCCCACTGTGAACATTAAGACAGAAAA
>NW_015150617.1:804516-807767 GCF_000732505.1 Cyprinodon variegatus
AAAAGGGAGTTTTTCCTCCCCACTGTCGCTACAAGCATGCTTAGTGTGAGGGATTGCTGAAGAGTCAATAAGTCAATGCAATTTCCTGGTTTTCCTGAGATAGAAAACTGGACCAATCTGACTGTATGATCTGTCTCTGTAAAGTGCCCTGAGATGACGTGTTGTGAATTGGTGCTATATAAGTAAACTCAGCTGAACTGAATTGAATGCACAGAAATCAGACAACCACATCATGAACCATGGAAACTGCTATTATAAATAAAACTATCAATTAAGCTATAAAGAGAAAAAAAATCTGACAGTTAATCAGTTTTATATTAGCAGTGGGTTGTATAAAAAGAACAGATAGATGTAGTTATCCCAGAATTCACACTCATCACTGCATATTTCCCATTATTGTCCATTCCTGCTGCTGCTGGAAACAGACTATTATGGGTATGCCCGGCCTCTACATACATTTGATATGTGACAGGTTCCAGTTTGCAGACAAACATCTAATAGGAGTGAATTAGGACGTAGGCTTGTCTGTAACTGAGGGGCTGAATGAAGAAAGAAAAGTCAACGTACTGATGTGGAGATGGAAACAGACTGCAGCTCAGAAAGACACTGACTTTCACACACAACAAAAAGTTAACGGAAAATAAACAGACTTAATAAAATACGTGCATTTGTACTTGATTTTAGTAGGTTGGTTAATTTAAAGTTAGTAAAACCGAATAAGATGGGTTGGCCTAAAATAATGAACAGTAATCTCTATCATCTTATTTTGGCAGATTCTTTTACTTTACTGCTAAAATGAAGGGAAAAGACACCAAATGAAATATATTTTTGACTTAGATTAAACCCATTTTCTCTTTGCAGGAACAGACAAACAAACTGATGGTTAAACAACTTTACAATGGATCGAAGCGTTGACCCAATTAGGTCCAACTTCCAACCAAACCCAAGGGATGAGCTCGGAGCGGAGGGAGCGTTTCCATGGAGATGGCAGGAAACCCGTCCAGCAGTGGAAGACCTCTGAGTAAGCGTGTAAACATGGAGTCGGTTCGATAAACAAGAGTCTGAAGTCCAGCAACCGTTAGAGACCGCAGCACCAAGCGGGTCCACAGTCCTCATCCAGAACCTGCTCACTTCCCAGAACCGCCTCTGGGGAACAGCGGAGACCCCCAGAATGACATCATCAAAACAAACACACAAAACAAACAGGGTTCCAAATAACAGTAAAATTCATTTTAATAAAACAAAGTAATAAAAACATTGATAAATGATGATGTGGAAGATAGAACTGATGGAAAACAACTTTCAGTAAATATATATTCAGGAAAACCCTTCAGGAAAAAGTCTAACTGGGCTCCAGAACGTTGGGAAAACTGAATATTAACAAAATAAATGGGTTATGTAGTTAAGATTTGAAATCAGGGGTGAGTCAGAGAGCTTGGGAGGTGAAACTGGGTTCCCTGAGAGTCGATACTGGTCTGTGTGTTCAGCCTTTCCCAGAGTTCATTGACCTCAGACACCAGCAGACCTCAGATCAGCTCAGAGGCGCTTCATATTCGCCCACAAACGCCTCAAAGAACCAAGACCATCAACCGACCTCAGAGTCTGAGCAGAAGGTAAGAAATAATCCAACATATTAGCATAAAACCAGGATGTGAGGAGATCAGGAGGAAGCAGGAGCCATGAGGCCCTCACATGTTTAACTTCAAATCTGGAGGGAAAAGCAGAGCTTCTTATTACAACACAGGATATCAGTTAACAGATCTAAACCCTAAATGTTCCTGATTTTGGGATTATTCCAGAAAAGTTCCCATTTCAGTGGAAATTATCTGAAGAAGATATGAAAGGTCACATTTGACAAGATATTCATGAACCTGGTTTCTTTCTTCTTGTAATGATCGTAAACTTTTCTAGAACAGATTACAGGTTTCCACTCCGGATCCATCTCATGCTAGTAAAAACTAAAGGAAGAGAAAAACATCTGCTTGCATTTATCCACCAGGCTCAGGGAATCTGCCACATTCTGCTGGAAATGATCAGAGTTTTGGAGATGACTCTGAACAAATTTAAACCATTCATTTTAAGTTCAATATATTTTAGAGCAGAAAGGAGACCCTGAGGCAAAGTGCAGAAAACAACAGCAGCACATTAGAAGCTGGCTTGGTTCTCCTGTTTCCAGGTGTGTGTCTCTGTGTGGACGTCAGTCAGCATGGCGGTGTGCCTCCAGGTTCTGGGTCTGTTCCTGGGTGTGGTGTCCTGGTGTCTGCAGTCCAGCTGTACGTCCTCTCAGACGTGGAAGGTGAGGAGTCAGGCGGAGACGGTCACCACCAGCTCCTGGCAGTTTGAGGGCTTATGGATGAGCTGTGCCGCCACGGCGATGGGGTCCGTTCAGTGCAGCAGGTTCAAGACGGTCCTGGGCCTCCCTGGTAAGAAAACACTTTGGATAGAAAGGTCTGTAATAATCAAAAGTAATGAGTTTTCATAACCTAAACTCCTCCAGACATACTGGAAATTTCTTTTTCCCTCAAAGCTGCAAAATAGATGGTAAGAATTGAAAAATATTCTTGCTCCTGTTTTGTGTTTTTTTTTTTATTTTATTGAATTGAGTTCCTCAGTTCCTAGTTTAAAAAGGAGCCCTGCATATTTGAAGCCTTTAACTAATGAATAAAAGTTTTTTTTTCTTTTCTAATTTCCATCTTAACAACGCAGATCAGATGGAAAGGATCGTATTTGAAACTTGATATAAACCAAACAAAAACAAAACAGTGAAGGTTGCAGCAAAACAAAGAACAGCTTTATTAACACATCATTTGATAATGAAAATATTAGTTTCCCAAACACTAATCAGAAAAAAGCTAACTGTTAACTACTACCAGAGGTTTTTTATATATGTAAGCAAAAGATAAAAAAAAATATAAAAGGCCATGAATAAACAATATGTATTTAATAGTTAATAACTTTAATAAATAAATTATGCTTTATTTAGCATAACAAAAAATATAAAGTTGTTTCATATTTACCAAAACAATATTGATATTTTGATATTTATTAATGGAAATATCACCACTAAGTATATTGAATATTTGGCACTTTTAGCTTTCCGTACATGTCACTGCTGCAATTGATTATTATAAACTTGATATAAACCAAACAAAAACAAAACAGTGATGGTTGCAGCAAAACAAAGAACAGCTTTATTAACACATCGTTTGATAATGAAAATATTAGTTTCCCAAACACAAATCAGAAAAAAA
>NW_015150617.1:808027-810540 GCF_000732505.1 Cyprinodon variegatus
TATCGCCACTAAGTATATTGAATATTTGGCACTTTTAGCTTTCCGTACATGTCACTGCTGCAATTGATCATTGTAAACTTATTACCATTGCAAAACTTTGTTAAAAAAAAAGTTGTTCAAACTGTAGATAAAACAAACTAGAAATGTTCTAAAGCATATTATTTATAAATGAGGGATTTTCAATGTAATTCAGAGGTTCTACAGCCTCATCTCTCCTAAATATTAAACGATTGCTTTAAAAGATTCAATGAAAGTTCTGAAAGTTTTATTACAGCTCTTAGACTTCAACAAAGCTCTGAAAACTATTAATTGGCTTTTAAAGCATAATAAATGTGATAACCTCTATTTATAAAGGTTTCTTACATCTAGTATGGAGGCTCTGAAAGAAAACTTTAAAATGGACTCTGGAATGTCCTGTTAATGTTCTATAACTTGCTATTTTAAAGTTCTAGGTTCTAACACTGACCTCCTAGAATCACAATGAAGACTTTAAAAGCATAATTATCATTATTGCTCCATCAATGATGGGGTTTGTGTGGTAGAACAGAAGACAGCCAAACTAAAGCATGTTCTCCTCTGCTGTTGGTCAGATCTCTGCATGCTGTTCTCTCTTCCATAATAAGCCTCATAATAAAGACTCCTGTGTGCGTCTGCAGGTCATCTCCAGGCCTGCAGAGCTCTGATGATCATGTCCCTGATCATCGGTCTGGCCTCCATCATCATCTCTGTGCTCGGACTCAAGTGCACAAAGATCGGCAGGACGTCAGAGAAGGTCAAGGAGCAGATCGCCCTGAGTGGAGGCATCATGTTCATCCTCTCTGGTACGAGATACCTAGAGACTGAAGGGCTGGAGAGTGTCAGGATGAATGAGAGGAAACATCTAAAGAACAGAAGCCTCAGTTCTGTTTTTTGTCCCTCAGGTGTCTTCACCCTGACTGCGGTCTCCTGGTATGCTGCCAGAGTCATCAACGACTTCCACGACCCGTTCCATGGTGGACTGAAGTCAGTGTCCTGCAGGGCCGTCTGTTCCTGTGTGTGTGTCTGCTGTTTGTAACTGTGTGTGTTTGTGCTGCAGGTTTGAGCTGGGAACTGGTCTATACCTGGGCTGGGCCTCCTCCAGCCTGGCCATACTGGGGGGATCTCTGCTCTGCTGCAGCTGTAAGAGGAGCCCCTCCACCCCCCCTGCAAGGTAAACTCACTGAATGCAATACTTAGCTGTGTCCACATGAGGGCACTGTAACACCCCTGCATGTCTGTGAAAGAAGGCTGGAGGTTTTCCCTTTACCCTGAGATGGTGAACCCAGGGGCTCAAAGGAAAGGAAGCCCCTTTCACCTCCATGCCTCTTCTGTCCTCTGATACCCCATCTGCTCTCCTGCAGGCAGTTTTCCTACTACTCCAACACCGGCGGAGGTCAGAGCATCTACAAAGCAGCTCCAGCCTCTGAAAGCAGCAGCTCCAAAGCTTATGTCTGATCCTGGCTGATCCGACTGCAGCACAGAAAACCATTTCCTTCAAATCCAGATGGAGTCTGAAACCTGCAGGCCTCAGGGCCCTGTAGGCATTAAATGTCCTTTCTTCACGTACACATGCTTTTATTATACCATATATACTCAATACAGGATACATTTCTACAGAAGCCTGTTAATGCCATGAACATTTAAATCAGTAGGCAAAGACTGAGGAACAGCTGTAGGAACAACTGCAGCTCCTTTATTTATTGTGAAAAGTAAATTTAGGAACCGATATCTGTGATTTATTGTTTTTCACTTTGAACTTCTGTTTGTCTTTTTTTAATTCAGATGTTCTGTAGTTTAGCATTCTGGTCACCAGATGGTAGCAGATAATGATCGATGATCCTACTGGAAAATGTATAAACCATGCAGGGTACAAGGGTTTGTATTTAGACTGGTTTATGAATATATATCAGTGTCATTGTTTGCATTGAATTTATTTTTCTTTTATTGTTTTTGTGTGGATGAACAAAAAGTCAAATAAAAAAATACAGTGTTACATGGTTGCTCAATCCAGCGCTCTACAGATCCTACTCCACTGTTTCCATGAAACTTCAATGTAGTTTCTTCTGTTTCTCAGCTCTGTATCCAACATTTGCTTAAAATACACAAGATGTTGTGTATTTTAAGCACAAGATGTGTGTGTCTGTATTTGTCTACTTTTGTCCTTTTCAATCGAAATTTTAACATCTTCAACTTCATCCTTTACAGTCCTTTAGTTCTATCATCTTTAACCATCTTTAACAAGATGTCCTATCTTTGCAACATCCCCTTGATTCCCACAAATTCATTTCTTATCTTTCTAATTTATCAGTGAAGATGGTCAGTCTTCCAGGTCATGGTCAGGCTTGAAAAAGTTCAGACTCTGCAACTGGATATGCAGTTTTCTAGAAGACGTTTCGCCTCTCATTCAAGAGGCTTCTTCAGTTCAATTCAATTCAGTAGATTCAGGAGACAGAAGCAGAGACACAAAAAGCAGCTGTAAAAGGCGGCCCCGTCCA
>NW_015150617.1:810570-825281 GCF_000732505.1 Cyprinodon variegatus
GTGAGAGAAACAGGACTACACTGGAAAACCGGCCAATCTCCAACATCTATAAAAGGTGTTGATGGAAGCAGCACAGCTGATATTTCTCTCCTGGATGGAGTCACAGCCAAACAGGAACAGACGAGGCGAAGCTACTATGAGAAAAAGCAGAGAGAGCAGAAGGTTAGAGATTGAACTAACAATTCCGTAAAAATTCAAAAAATATCCACTGGACTTGGTTTTCAAGATTTGAAGACGTTTCGCCACCTCTCCAGGAAGCTTTCTCAATTCAAATGTCTGGATCCTCAGTGAGTTTGAGTCTTATATAGACAAGGCCTTGTATTGCTTGGAAACATGCAAATGGTAACCGATTATTTGAATTGAGAAAGCTTCCTGGAGAAGTGGCGAAACGTCTTCAAATCTTGAAAACCAAGTCCAGTGGATATTTTTTGAATTTTTACGGAATGACTGACCTGGATGACTGAGAACCTTCATCAGCTTAACTAACAATTCTTCAGTTACTGTAGGTGTCAGTGTAGGGAGCACTGACACCTACAGTGTCGGTGCTCCCTACACTGGAAAAAATCAAAATCTAGATAAGTCCTTTTTTCTTAAAATAAGTGCATTTGTTCTCGAATTGAGAAAGTGAAAAAAGAGACATTTTGCCAATGGAACAAGACAATTTACATTTAAAATAAGAAAACACAATTGCATTGTCTTATTTCAAGTGCATTTTATCTAATTATCCTATTTTAAGAGTTAAAATACTCATTGAATTGGCAAATCATCTAATTTACCTACTCAAATTAAGGGTAAATACACTTAATTTAAGAATTTCTTACTTATTTCTAGATTGTTTTTCCAGTGTACCACTAGTTAGAACTGAAGAGGCCTCTTTGATGAGAGGTGAAACATCTTCTAGAAAACTTCACGTCCAGTTGCCTAGTCTGAACTTTTTTAAGCTCATCTTTCTAATTCATCCTCTTATTACTAACCGAATATCACAACATCATCTGCAAACAGCCTAATGGATAAGAGCTCCTGTATGGTCTCGTCTGCTTGTCCGTCATCTCTGCAGTGAGGGAAACAAAGTGCAGATTCCTGAACCCCTATAAGTTTGGACTCAAACCTCACCACACTGTCCTCTGTATATCAGAGTGACTAAAGCAGCAAGACAAATAAAACATTTCCAAAAAGTTTCAGTGTTTGGTTAAATCACATTTAAGAGCAAAAGGGACTTTACAAGTTTTTATTTTCTTATGCATTCATCACACAGTTTTCAGACATTGCATTCAGTCTAAAATCTTGGGCTTAATGCAAACGAGTCGAGCTGCCAAAGACAACATGCTGGAGAACGCAGTCAGTGTTAAACCGTGTTTTAAAGAGATGACGGAAAGAGGCATTTTCCTTTCTCCTTTCTCAGTCGGTTCCTGCAGACCTGCACTTTGTAGCAGCAGGACGAAGGTCCATGCGGCTGAAGGCTCCAGAAATCTCTCATCAGGTTTTAATGGAGGGAAATCTAATCCAGCCACCACCCCAAAGGACACACCAAGAGGAAAGGAGTGTGTTTTTGTTTCAATCTTTTATCACATGAAAACAGGAACATGCATTAATTCAGAGACTAACAGATACTTTCTGCAGAAGGAGTAGGTCGCTCTGTTCTTCACATTCTTTAATTCATAGCCCACCTTCTGCCTCTGGATCAGCTGTAGCTCCTGGCCAATGAGGAGGAAAAGGGGAGGATTCTGCATTGTTATCTGTGTGGATCGGGTTCTTATCAGGACCAGCGGTACTGATCCTGGTATGCGGGAGTATTTTACTCAAGACCACACCAACCGAGACCAAGGAGTACCAAGACCTTCGTTTTGGTTATGTCTTGGTCTCGGGCTCTAAAGTTCTTGGCCTTGCCTCGGTAGTTCTTGGTCTATTTGGTCTGACTATAACATAACCATGTAGGCCACATAATTAGAAGAATAAAGGAATCCTGTACGATTCAGCAACAGGAATTTGGAATTCAGTGAGGATTCTGAAAAAACTACAGCACCTTGACAAAGTGTCAACATCCCATAGTTTTTTAATGTTTTGTCTTGTTATAACTGCAAATCTGAATAGGTTTCATGAGACGGACCAACGAAAAGTTTTGCCTAATCATGAAATAGAAGGAAACATATACATGGGTTTCAACTACTCCTACTGATAAACATCTGGGAGGTTTGGTGTGAATTTCTTATCAGCCCCTGTGAGTCTGGCTGCAGGTCTTTGAGTTTTTTCTCTACCAGAATTAAACTTCCTTGTATTCTTCCATATATCGTATGAAGAACATCTGTGAACTTTTAGTTTATAGTCCTGACATATATTCAAATAAATTCAGGTCAGAGTTTTAACTTGGCCCTTCTGACCCTTCTGCTCTGATCTAAGGCATAACTTTTTTGGCTTAATGTTTACCTCCTTCCTGCTAAAAAAGGCATCCTTACAGCATGATGCTGCCACCACCATGCTTCTTGGAACTGATGTGTTCACTTTGACTTAGACAACTTTTATGTCGTTTTGTAAAGCTTTTGTGAAATTTCCTTTCCTTAAAGTGTAGCAGTGATCAAATGTAAACAGTGTGGGAGAAAAAAAGGGCATTGATATGGAAGTTCAAAGCATTAAATAAATATGGTGCAAATATGCAGTGTTTTGGTTTTGTGTTGTCAGTTTGATGCAAAGTCTGACGTGATTTAGAGTTTTCTCAACAGTTCAGCTGTCTGATGGCGTGGCTGTGAAGCGTCTTCCCAGAGGGCAGCAGAGAGAGCAATCCATGGTGGGGGTGTGAGGAGTCATTGATGATGTGACAGGCCCAAGACACGTAGCGCTGGGATGAAATGTCTTTAATGGAGGGAAGAAAAGCCCTGATGATCCTCTCTGCTGTTCTCACCACTCTCCTCACCTTCTTCCAGTCTGAGGCGCTGCAGCCTCCACACCACACAGTGAGACAGCTGGTCAGAACGCTCTCTATGGTGCTTCTGTAGAAGGTGGTGAGGATGGGTGGGGGTAGGTGGGCTTCTGAGCCCTTTTGACCAGTGAGGTGGTGTTTACGGTCTAGCTGAAGGTGTCTGGGAATTTGGTTCTGCTGACCACCTCTACAGCTGAGCTGTTGATGACCAGTGGAGCGTGGTTAGGCCGGTTCTTCCTGACGTCAACGATGATCTCTTTCATCTTCTCCATGTTCAGGATCAGGCTGTTATCTTTGCACCACCTGCTGCTCCACCTCCTCTCTGTAGTCCAGTTCGTTGTCGTCACACCGCCGTGGTGTCGTCTGCAAACTTCACAATGTGATTGGTGGGGAACCTCGGGATGCAGTCATATGTCATCAAAGTAAAGAGCAGAGGGCTCAGGACGCAGCCCTGAAGGGAGCCTGTGGTCAGGGTGATGACATCAGAGGTGTTCTGTCCAACCCGGACTGACTGAGGTCCCTCTGTGAGGAAGTCGAGCAGCCAGTTGCAGAGGGGTGTATTGAATCCCAGCTGTTCCAGTTTTCCCATCAGATCCTGTGGGATGATGGTGTTGAAAGCTGAACTGAAGCCCAGAAACAGCATCAGCTTTCAACACCATGATGCTGCCAACACCATGCTTCACTGTACAGAAGTGTTCACTTAGAATTAGACAACAGCAACTTTTTTGTGTAAAGTATTTTACATATCCTTCACAGAGTTTGATCAATGCACCTTCTACTACAAGCACTAGGCCTGCTACACGACTCAGCGAACTGAAACTATCTTCTCGTCCCTTTTGCATGAAGAACAGGTTAAGTTCAGCACCTTGTGTGATAGAGGTGTTTAAAGATTGATGTCGGACTGAAAGTGGACTTTTTGACAGTCTGTTCTACTGAAGCTACAGTAGGACAGCGCAGCGTCTATCTGTCCACATTCTGACTTTTAGAAGGTTTCAGAAGAAGTTATTGCTGGGAAAGTTTCAAGAGTTAGAGACCCTGTCAATGAGTCAGTTAATTGGTCTTACCAATTGCATGCATGTGTGTGTATGTGTAGGTGTGTTCTTGTGTGTGTGTGGTGGGGGGGTGGGGGGTGGCAGGGGGTTTCTTGGACAGGAAAGGGAAAAGATGACCATTTCCTGCTGCAGCAACAAAATAAAACAAACAGGAAACAAGGAGCAGAGCTCACAGGGAGCTCAGCCACGAGAGATACCAGGAGATCCAGAAAGGAACACATTTGACGCACAGAGCTGTGGAACCTCACAGAACCCTGCAGAACTAGAAGGAGGCCGTGGAACCACCTGCAGAATCTGGAGGAATTTAGCAGGATCTGGCACACTGGAGCTAAAGAAGAAGGAAGCAGGCTTTCCATTAACCTGCAGGAACATCTGGGGCAATCTGAGAAGAACATACACCTGACTGGACTCAGAGATGATTCTGATCTGACAGGACGTCCTGGTTGTTTTGCTGTTTCTCTGTGAAAAGGTAAGAAGAGCAGCAGCTTCATTCTGCATCTGCAGTTCTGTGTGAGTCTTGAGCTGACTGTAAGGTAGGGACATACTGGAGAGTAGATTTAACAAACGTTTCAAAGCTGAGTTAAAGCTCTGCTTTCTGAAGGGACTTGAGTTTCTCCAAAAGATCCAAAACTTCAAGATTCTGAAAAAATACACTTCACACATGACTGGGTGGCACTGATCCCGGTTGCAGGTGTTTCATCAGAACCACTGGCTCATGCTTTCTGCAGCTTCGCAGGCTGCAGGTTCCTCTGATGTTCCTGCTCAGATAAACACAACCCCCACAGGACGGGACAGGCAGGAAGTCTTCTCACTAAGAACTCACTGCTGCTGGTAGGGAGTTCATCAGAGAACCTAAACAGACAAGAGCCAAAAACCGGACCAGAACCGACCCTTAAGAAAGATAAACTATCCACAGTCCTGAGAAAATGAATTCACATCCTAAAACTGTTGGTAAAGTGAGACAAAAAATGACTTCAAAATAAGATTTTTAGGAATTATGAGGAAAAATCAATCCAAGCCCACCTGTTTGTGTCAGAAAGGATCTGCCTCAATCTGCGTCAGCATCTCAATTAGATTGAATCCAAACTTTGACTAGGCCACTCCAAACCTGTCTCACTGTTTTAACATTTGAGTCTCTCTGAGATGAAGATGTTCTTTGGATAACTGCGCTCCTGTAGAACCAAGGTGAGCTTCATCTTCAGGTCACCTTCAGCATTTCCTGCCAGAGATTCCTTCAATCACAGGAGGTCCTGAAGCAGGAAAAGCAGCCCAGATCATCATACTACCACCGCCATGTTTGACTGGAGGTGTGATGGTGTCTTAAAAAAATGTAGGTGTTCTTTGGGGTTAGCAATTGTTCTGGTCGTAGAACGCTCCTCTCTCTCTGTTATTGTTGAACTATGACCTCTGACCTTAACTGAGGCCTGTAGAGCCTCAATGTTGTTCTCCTTCCAGATGAGTCCTAATGAACTCCTGGAGTAATGTTGGTTAGTCGGCCTCTGCAGTAAGGTTATGTTCTCTGGATGAATGGATCCTGGTTCTGACTGGGAAATCCATTTTGAAGGTCAGTGATGTTCTTGTTTCTCATCTGATCTTGAACCTCATTATTAGATGATATTTGGTGATATCTTAACCTGCTTCGTGTTGTCAGACAGGTCCAATTTCAGGGATCTTTGGGTTCTGTTAGTCCGGCGGTCATTAGATCTGGTTGTGTTTTGTGAAGCTTGGTCCATCTTTCAGAAGATGCATTTAACACAGCTGCTTTAAGACATAACATCAAAGGGGTGCAACAAGTTTTTCCATTCAAGGCTGAATTCTTTAGGTGGATTTTAATAAGTGAATAACCGTTTAGAAATTAATTCTTGAAGTGACTTCAGTTATTTTTGATAATTGGAATTTGTAAATTAAATGAAAACGAATCTGTCTTAATTGAAGGTGACTCTGGACGAGAGCAACTACAGAGGCTGGAGAAGGTTTAAGAGGTTTTATTGAGAAACAAGGCAGTGGACATGAACTGGAAGCAGTTTGGTCAGGTCAGGTTCTTCTGGGCTTCTGCAGAGAAGAAGAGGCTGGTGAATGAAAGGAAACTGTGCTGGAGGATTTTGGTGGGGCTGACACTCACAGTAGAGAGGCTGTGGTCCGGTCTTGGGGGGGAAGTGTCCCCGGTGGTCCATGTGCTGACCAGTACTCTCTCCCTGGTTGGAGGTTCGAGGGTGGACAGGCAGGTGATCGCAGGTAGGAGGGCTGAACGGTGGTTAACCAGAGATCCTTCTCGGGTTCCTGGTTGTTTCTCAGGCGGAGGGTCCAAGGTCTAAGGTCCACGGCTGGGTCCAGGGGTCAGAAACAAGGGTTCTGCAGAAAAAGGATCAAAACTGGATTTAGACTAGGGTTTAACTTTTACTAGGACTAGGCTTGGGTTTGGTCTGTTACCAACGCTGTGGCGTTAACGAACTGACGCCCTCCTCCTGGTTCCAGCTCCTTAAGAAGGGTGGTGATCACCTCAGATGTAGTGCACCTGCCCGTCCATCCCTGCAGGGGAGAGAGAGAGAAAAACTGGCCTGCACCCGGGTAGAACCCGGAGTGTGACAGAATCACATTATAAGATAAACTAATGAAACGTTTAAACAGATGATTTTTCACGGAATCCTCATATCCATCCACCATCCATCCATCCATCCATCCATCCATCCATCCATCCATCCATCCATCCATCCATCCATCCATCCATCCATCCATCCATCCATCTGGTGTTGGTTCCCTCAGGTAATCCCAGATTGAGAACTCTGTTAGAAGATGTTAAATGTTGATAAAGGTTTGGGGAAGCTGTGTTAGATTGATCCAACAGGCATCAGTCCACATTCAGTAGACCAAAACCTGCAGAACCCTGAAGGTTCTGACTCCTAACAGGACGTCTGGTGTTTGACTCCAGTGAATCATTGTTTTTGTATCTCCATCTTCCATCCTGTACGTTTCCTCACCAGTTGGTATTTATTCACATGACTTTACATACAGAAGGAGACAGACAGATAGATAGATAAAACTCCAGGTCCAGTCTTAATTTCTAAGGTTTTTCCTTCTGGCAGACAGCTTTTCAGACTGGTAGCTAAATAATGTGCTTAGATTTGGGTGTAAAAATGAAACTCTTCCACTCTAAAGTATCTGAATGTTTTTTAACAAATGATGAAAGACCACTTTTACAGAAATTATTTCCAAAAAATGTAAAGAATAATAAACCTGTCATGTTTTTTCAACCCCTATTCAGTGATTATTACTGTTTTTACATAAGAAAATCAACAAACATGTTTTCAATGCTATTTTATTCTCACCGTTGATGATAAGAAGAATACAAAACAATTCAAATCTCTTAAGTGTGTAGTAGGTGGTTAGAAATGTTACTGTCCACGAGGAAAAAGTACTGTTGGTTTTTTTGAGTAACTTTAATGTTGAAATACCAGACCTACAAATGGAGACTGATGCAAAAGGAAGAAGGAAAATCAGCAGCCTGTCAGCCAAGGTGCGATAGTCCTTTCTCACATAGTTAGACCAAGGAATATGGAGCTAAAGGAAGTACTTCAAAGTTACGTTTTCAATTCCCTGGGTCTGTCATGTTGATATGATGTCATTTTAAAGTTATAATTAAAGTATTACAAGTCGTCTTCTTAAATAATGATCAAAAAATGTTTAATTATATTTGATGATAATGATAAAAATGAAATATAAGTTCTATTTCTTTTGCCAATATTTGGTCCACACACTGAAAATCAAGATATTTCAGTGATCCACAAATGATCTGTTTGTCCATTGATCTATAATTGAAACCTAGAACTAATTTCTGAGAGGAAACTTAGAGGAGTCCACATTTCAATCCCTGAAATGATTTTTTTTACGAAACTGATCTTTAAACATGGTCATTTTCGATTCTTTCTCTGAAAGGCAGTGTTATGAAACAAGGCTGAACCAATGACAGGAGCAGAATAACAGCAGCTCTCAGCCTTTTGACTGTAAGAACTTCTCCTTTTGTGACCAACTGACCCGAATAAAACCACAAAAACACTCTTCTAATAAAGTTTAGGTGCTGAATCAGCAGCACAACTTTCCTCTTTCAGAAGCAGTTTGATTTCAGAGGTAAAACGCCTCCAGCTGAATCATCAGGGACTCAAATCACCAAAAAAACCAAAGATAGTTTAAACACATTATGATTAGGTTTGAAGCTGTGCTGATTGAGACCGTTTGTCTAACATTTGGAAACTAAAACAAGAAACAACCAATAATTGATCATCAAAATGTGCTTGGCTACATTTGTATCTTTTTGAAATTCATAAAATAAACTTTAATCAGAACAATTGTTTCTGTAATTTTATCTTCTGATGCTTTTTAGCACCAAATCAATTAGCTGGAATCACTGAAACGCTTAGCAGATTTATACATGGATTGATTTTCCACTAAGTTCATAAAACCAAACTGTAAGGATAAGAAACTCATGACTGAAGATATCATTTTATTCACAAAGAGAAATGTCTCTACTTAGGGTTTCATTAAGGTTATGTTTCAGAAACGATGCTGTTCTTATTTTGCCTTTATAGTAAAACAAATGCAGCAGTCACTTTATATGCAGATGATGCACTTATTTATTTACTTTCATTGTTATAGGTTCTGCTCTGCTCAAATAGAGCATTTCTCTCCTCCTGGTAACAGAACCTGATCATTCCCTGTTTGTTTCTATAAAGCAGAGGTACCCTATGTTGTAAAGTAAACAGTACAACCGTTTTCCCTGCTGTGTGGAAAAATCATTTCACTCTAAAAATGGATTTTATTGATATTCTCTCACATGGTTCGTATTAAATAAAAAGTAAACTTTGTGACATTTCATTAATTTATGTTCTGAAGTATTGCTTTTCTTGGTGTGCTCACATAATCAAAAGAAAATGTGGAAGTCAATAATATGCAGATGATGCACCCATTTACATACTTTTATTATTATAGGTTTTGTTTCTCTCAAAGAGAACACCTATCTCCTGCTGCTGTCAGGGAATTAAACCAATAAAACTAGGAAACATGGAGCAAAGAAAAGAGCACAATAGAAACAAGAGCAGAACTGGATGATTACCTGCCTGTGCCTTTAATGCAGCGGGATCCAGTGGTGTAAAACCAACCGTTTTCCTTGCTTAGTGAAGCAGTTTCTCCACTTTGAATACTGATCACTATCAGCAATTCCTCAGGTGCTTTTTAATAAAGAAAGGAGACATTGAGATAAGTAAGTTTTAATATAACAGTTTTGCAAGTCTAGATAGTAGATTGCAAGTGAAGTAAAAGTGAGTGTGGAGAAAGGATGCTACACAGAGTTGAGGGATGTAAGGAAGGAAACAGATGAGAAGGTTGGCTTAGAGAATGGGACAAAGTTTGCAGCTTCGAAGTGGCAGATAAAGTTTTTTTTTCCGGGCGTTTGAAGGTGCAGTTGAGGTGTGGCTTTGCTGACAAACCAAAGGTAACACATTACTGCACCTCAAGGGTGTAACTTTGTAATGATAGTTGGTGGGGGCACTCTAAGGGTGGGGGCTGATGGATCTACAGTTACTCGACCCGAATGCTTTCATTAGGTTTCTGTATTTTCCAAAAATGAGCTCAAACATATATTTATGAATGCTTACCTATTGCTGGGAACACAAGAGAAACATAATACACTGATATTTATAGATAAAACGATGCCTTTTGGTGCATTATATATATATATATGGCCCCCAAAAAATTCATGTATAAAAAAATAATGAATAACAGCCGATTCCGATGCCAACATCGATATATCATGCATTCCTAGAAGTACAATTTCCATTCCATCCATCTAGAAAAATATGGATATGCTGCATTTGAAATATAGCATAGCATATTTTCTTCTTGCAAACTTTCTGGTAAACTTGGAGATATATTTTATTGCATGTTGCATGTCTCAGTAAATCTGTTTCCCCTTTAAATCTGCAGCTCTCCCTACTTCTTTCTGTGCTCTGTTTAACCCTCTGGTGCATAGTGGTCACTGTAGTGGACAGCTACTACAAAGTAAATATCTCTTTAATTCTATGGTTTCTATAGTGAAACCTTACCGCCCAGCAAACACATATAGGCTCCCCATTGTAAGACCCTTCCTAAGTACACTTCAGGAGACATTCAAGGCAGCAGCAGATCCTGAGGAATTTCAGTCACTTCAGTAAGCTATGAGTGTCATTGGTTTCCTTATTCGGTTCTTAACATTGTGCCTTTATGATGTAAAAAATTAAACAAAATATGTTGAAATATTTTTCAAAGCATAAAATGAATCAATGGTCTGCATTTTTTACAACAGAATACTAGATCATTATTTTTTTTTTAAATAAATTCATAATATTTTATATTGAGTTCTCATGTGCACATAGTCCACTCCAGTGGACATATCTGTAACTTCATGAAACAACAATATTTTTGGGGAAAAAAAGTTAAAATTTTTTTTTCATGTCCTAAGAATAAGAAAAAACCTTGAGAAAAAAAATCTTGATCAAGGCTTTCATAATTCATGCATCAGAGGGTTCAAAAGATTTATGAACCTATACTAATATAATGATGCCGTAATTTTTTTTTCAAGATATGTAGAAGCTCTGCAGTCTGATTCTGTAACTGGGAGTCATGGTCCTCTGAGAAGCCCAGCTTTTTTTAACTAGTAAAGAATAAAATGTTTTCTCGAGCATCTTGCATTATAATACGAACTTGTATAAACTTACAATCTGCTGCCATTTTTAGCTGAAAAAGCTCTGTATGTCTAATGAACAGATTTTTCGGTGGCATGATCTCTAATTTTTTAACCAACCCGTCTCCTAACTTTTACTTAAACATCGAAGTAGCTGCTGGTTAATGCTGCTGTGTCTCTCCTCAACCCAACTACTCTGTATGTCAGTGAAATGCGACCACATATCATCTGTCTCAACGCGACAGATCTAATGATGTTACAAAGACTCAAAACGCTCTGAACACAGTTAGTTGCACACAACCTCTGTTACCTTTGTCTAAAGTAAATGAGTGGAAAGGGCGAAAAAAGCAAAGATTATCGGTGGGGATTGTCCCCACCAGGCCAAAGTTGGTGGGGACATGTCCACACCAGTCCTTCAGAAAGTTACGCCTGTGCTGCACCTTTTTATTAGACTTTTATTAGACTTTATTATACTCACTGTTATCACCATTGTAAATACTATAACTCTCCTGATAAATGTTGTTTGAGAAAAAGAAAAAAGCTTTAAAAGTTGCTGTGATGGGGATCAGTCTGGTGGCAGCTTCATTAATCGGAAAAGGATTTTTCACTGAACCCACAGCAGCATCATTAGCTGCAGCATCCTCTTCTGCTCCTGTCCACATTGATGTTTGTCGCAGTTATGCAACATCCCTCATGGAGCTGCTTCAGGGTCTGATCTTGCAACCCTCAGATTGTACACAGATGAATATCTCTGTGGGACATAACTTAAATGCCCCGGCATGTCCTGCTGATGGAGGGACACGATAACAGCTCCCATGCTTTACTCCTTTGTCAGTAGGAAAATTAGTGATGTTTTACTTCTGCCTTTAAATGTTCAAATCTGAAGGACTTCCTGGAAAACACAGTTGATGAAAATAAAACATGGAGTTCTGATGGAGCAGAGCGGGTCCCAGGAGGACACTCCATCATAACTTAACTTCTTGCTTCAACAGTACATCAAATGTTGCACAACATCAGACACATTCTCAGTCGTTTCACACAATTAAACATGATTTCATAAATCTAAGCAAGCACAGCTTGATGGGAACCAGAAAGGGAACTAGGTCCATGAAGCTTCTGAAATGAACAGAGAACACAGATCAGTGTGTTTGAGCTGGTGGAACAATGTGGAAAGTGGATTTTCAGAGCTTTTGTGCGATGCGTGTGTTTCTAGCAGTCTGATGGATGACTCCAATTAACAGGAATGTCACACACAGACCCTGCATGCTTATGCAGCTTTTTTAACCGTTCACATCCAGTGGAGCTGACAGATGGTCCCAAATCATTCATCAATTACCCATCAGGTGGAACCACAGAACGTCCTGGAACGGCATTACAAACCAGTATGTTCTAGTACAGAGGTCTGCTACCTTTCAAATACAAACATGTTACATTTGTCATTTGTTCTATTAAAATATTCCCCAAAATCCAACTTAAACTTCTGAAAAGTTTTTTTTAATATACATTTCATCTCAAGGAATATTACAGATAATTCAACCAGATAATGCAGTTAAATTGATTTAAAGTTTTCTATATGAGGAAAACCAGTCGTTTGCATCGAAATGCAATCCCTCACACTAAGAAAGCTTGTAGCAACAGTGGAGAGGAAAAACTCCCTTTTAACAGGAAGAAACCTCCAGCAGAACCAGGCTCAGTGTGAGCGGCCATCTGCTGAGGCCGACTGGGGTTCAAGGAGACAGAAGCAGAGATACAGAAAGAAGCAGAGATACAAAGGAACTTGTCAACCAGTTCCACAAATGGTCCCATCCAGGAAACACACAGCCATCCATAAGATAAGAAATATATTTATTGTCCCACATTCAGGCATGACATATCTGAAAACAATTTTCAGACACAAGACCTAATAATATGAAAAAAACAAACATTTAAAACATGTTTGTTCACTAGAAGAATAAAGAAACACAAAAGAAATAGAGAAAGTTTCTACCTGAATTGCTGTTTATTTGAATTTGAAATGTTGCTCAGTGAAAACAGGCTCCTTCAAAACAACATTACCTTATAAAAACAGAAAAAAGCAACAAACAAACAAAAAAAAAAAACAGACAAAACAAACAATTGTTTGTGGATCTTTCCCTATAGAAACCTCAGCTAAATGGACAGGAGCGCTGACTGATCCGATGCCTTCAGGGACTCTAGGAAAACTGACTATCAGCTGCTGTATTTATTTTTCAAAACTGATGCAAACGTCATCTCCGACTGTCCCTGAACGCCTCAGTGCCCCGGAGCGCTCCCTCCCCCTCGCACTTTGCGCACTCAGCTGCGGGACGTTAGTGCGCTCAAAGCTCCGGGTCACATCAGACTCTCTCCCCCGCTGTTGACGCTCCAGGTCCGGATTCTGAGTCCAGGTTAAGCCGCTGATCCGCCAACATGTCTGCAAACAGTAAGTCTAGAAACTGAATGAAGCTCTGAGAAAAAAAAACTCCAGAAGCAGAAATCTTAAAAGGTTTCCATGCCCAGAAATAAGTTTGATCAGATGTTTTTGTGTCTATTTATAGATTTAGATTATTATGAAGTGAGTGAAAGTGACTCCAGATTTAAACTAAACTGATCATTAGAGGCAGTGACATTTCATTCAGGGTTATCAGCCTAATATCTGCTGCTTTTGCCAATTTTAATTTCAAACAAAACATCAGTAGAGAAAAATGAGTCGTTTATGTTTTGATCCTTTAATTTCTGTATTATTTAGTCTGAATCCTCCAGAACTGCCAGTGCAGTTAGCTTCTTTTTGGATGACTTTGGTTTCTCATTGAGGTGTTTGAGGCCGTATGGTGTCACTGATTAACCCAGACAGATGGTGTCAGATAAGAGGTGGAACCGCCTCAGATCAGATCCATTTTCCTGCTGGGACATTTATACACAATAACTGAATGTGGTCCTGATGGATTTTTTTTATTCTCCTGCAGCTTAAAGTTTTTCCATCTGATCCACCACTTGTATGGTCAGCTGTCACTGACAGACTACAGGAACTTTATTAATTCTATTTTAAAATCACAACTATGTGCCCAAAACCTCATGTTCTAATTTGCAACAAAATATTTAAAGAACCAGTGTGTGCCACATACTGCCATCTAGCGGTCTAGTTTGAGATCGCAGGAAGCCCTACAGCAACCTAGTCAAATTATTTAATTGGAATTGCAAGTAAAAAGATTGTGTCTTGGAAAAAAACAAAACAAAAAGAAAAAAGTTTGTATCTTCATGTTTTTCTAAGAGGTTGATTCATTTAGTGTTGAAGTGTTCTGTAATTTTCTCTGTATTCTCTAACAGTCGCTGAACAGTGACTTTGCAACAGAAAGCAGCAGAATCTATTTAATGGACAACAGAGAAACAAAGCGTCTTTAAGGAACATCCAAAGAGTTAATTCAAGTCTCAGCTGAACTCAGCTGACTGTCAGCGTTGTTTATTGTAAGGCAGAAGAATCTGCTTCTTATTTGACAAATTTGCTTTAAAGGAACTTAAAGTAAAAGAGCTTTTCACAGGATTTCCTCTATCATGTGCTTAAAATAAACCATACTTGATGCATTCATACACTAATAATTGAAATATGCATGGAGATTCAAACGTTAGATCAGTTTTTAACTGCAGTTTTTCCTCCTAATATTTTAAAGGAATAGAAACTGATCTTCTAATGTAGTAACAGTGTGATTTATCCTTTTTTGATCAGTGCAGATGTACCTTGATTACCTCAGTGCCTTTTTTTTTTTTTGGACTTTTATTTTTCTAATCACTTAAAGGTTGCCTGTATCCATAAATCAGTTTTTTTTTGTCAGGTCTTCTTACTCGTTGGATGTGATTCCAGAAACATGCTAACGGCTGATTGCTTGGATTTAAACAGGGTAATATTTTATAAGAGGTTTCATTTATTATTTGCACAGTAAAAAGTTAAAAAAGAGAGAACTGCAGAAGAAGAAGAAGGCAGATGACAGCTTTAGCTTTCCAGCTGTAATGCTGCTGGTTGAAGAGTTTAAATAAGCAG
>NW_015150617.1:826311-837722 GCF_000732505.1 Cyprinodon variegatus
AGTGACAGATGAGACAGTGTTGCCGTGGTTACAGTTTCCTCCATCGTCTTCGGGACAAGAAACTGTTTGTTTTTCCCCTGAGCTCTCCCCCTGAATTTAGACAGGATTTTATTGCACATGCCAGGCCCTTACTCAAAGTCCTCTGCAGGAATATGAGATGACATTTTTTTTCTCCTCCCTCCCTTGGTGCAGGACTTGTTCATGTTTGGGCTGCAGTTCAACATTTGACAGCAGCACTTTGCAATATGTCTCTGCCTGTAATAAAAGTTTAAAATCTGTGATTTCTCGACATCTGCAGGTGCTAAAGACTTTAAAATCAGTCGACTGGGTCAGGTGCTCCGAGACATTCCAAGATTTAGCTGTTTCTGTTCGGATGTAAACAAATAATCCTGTTATGATTAGTTGTCGATTAATGCAAAATTTGCTGGATCTGATAAATTATTAATGCCAACTTTGAAGAAATTTCCTTCAGTGATGTAATGTTACCGCTGTCCTCTATTGGTCACCACTCTTCATTCTTAAGTGGAGCTTTACTGGTATTTGCAAGAGAAGTATTCACTAAAATCATGCTAGAGCAGAGTCAGGACCGTGATTGTTTACACTGTTTATTGGTCACAAGGATTCAGAATAAACTTTATGTGGTTCTTAGTGTAAAATAAAAACTTGATAAACTCTCTATGTTATTGCCTATATAGCTCCCATTTAGCCACGCTGCATGGAGGAGCAGCGTTACTTCTCTGCTCCTTGGAAGGTTGAGATGTGATGATGGAAAAGAAGAGGGCATTATATTTGCAGAAAGCAGATAGAATTTATATCACAGTGAGCGTCCACTTCATGAAAACAAATAAATAATAGTCTGACAGCATGTCAGCGCGACATAACCTGTTATTTACTGATAGTTTTATATCCATGAATGTTGAAATTTAAAATTTAGTATAGAACATAGTTAAAATTATATATATATATATATATATATATATATATATATATATATATATATATATATATATATATATACGGTAATCAAATAGGTTTAGGTTTTGTTGTATCCTATGAATAATTTTAATAATGTGTTAGAAAGCATGTTTTGTTAGTTCAGTCAGTATTTAACTCAGATGCAACAATAAAATGTTAAATTAAATTAATGCGCTGTTCTTTTTTTAATTAACCATATTATAAGAAAATATCCAGCACTTCATATTATGGGAATATTATCTCGATACAAAAGAAAACTCAGGTTTTTAAGAACATTTTTTTGCGCTCCAGGTTCTTTTCAGTCTCTTTAGAGCCTCTTTTACTCAACATTAAACCAACAGCGTTTCTGTTCAGGGATTCTTTTGCAGATGTTTGTCTCTGAGAAAGCTCCAGCTGCCTCTTACAGACATCTTGCCTCTTACTGCTTCTCATTGGTCACACAGTTATAAACATGGTGATGTGGCTTCTATCAACATCATTAGATGGGGAGTGTCTTATTCATCAAACATGGAACGTTTTGAATAATCAACCAAGATGGCTGATTTCAACCCAACAGGTTTGCCATCTGCTGAGGTTCCACATGTTTCCACAGGAGGAGATCTTTTTAAATTGAACTTTATTGATGTCACATTGGAAAAATTCACCTACACGTTTAACCCATCCCCTTGGGGAGCAGTGGGCTGCCATCATGGGGCGCCCGGGGAGCAGTGTGGGGCTAAGGGTCTTTGCTTAGGGAGTCTGTGGGAGTGGAGCTCGAACTCAGGACCTCAGGATTCCAAGCTCTGTACCCAAACCACAAGGCAGCCACTCCCCTTCAACACCTCAGCACCTTTAGAAGTCAAAAAATGATGTAGCCATGAAGGAGGGAACCGTTGAGAAAACTATGACACATTTTGGAACTCAGAGGAACTGAAATGTGTCCAAATGCTGTATCATCCACTTTATTCATGTCTAAATAGTTTGATTTAAAGAACCAATGCATGTAGCAGAAGTTGGCTTGTAGCAGTTTTATTGATGATCAGCGGTTATAAAGCCGCCCTGAGATAAAAGGACAGAGTCACACCCTCAGACGTCATGGTTTTCTTTAATAACCAGGGACTCTACAGCTATAGCTGCAGATCAGACATGTTTCAAATGTCGCCCTTGTTTATTAAGGGGAGCCACTATTTTTGGGGGGTTCCTCAGGGATGTATTTTAGCTACACTGCTTTTTTCTTTTCACATGTGCCTTTAGTGTTGAATTTAAAAAACTCCTGCTCTTTCAGATGGTTAACCAATGACTGAGATGATGAGGTTGGTTGAGCAGCACTAATCCAACTGAGGTGTCTGTTGGTCTGAAAAAGTAGACTGCCAAATTCCTGCTGTGATGCTTGAGAAATCTTTAGAAGTAGGTCTACAGGTCTGTGTTGCTGTAAAACGGACTTGTTCACATCTTTACACCCCTTTATTCTCCCTTTCAGAACTACCATGGTAGTGTTTGCATTAGAATGGCCTCAGTGGTACGGCGTGTAGAGTAGAAAAGGTGAAATTCCTGCCTGATCCAATCAATGATGACATAAGACATACACTCACCGGCCACTTTATTAGGTACCCCATGCTAGTAACGGGTTGGACCCCCTTTTGCCTTCAGAACTGCCTCAATTCTTCGTGGCATAGATTCAACAAGGTGCTGGAAGCATTCCTCAGGGAGTTTGGTCCATATTGACATGATGGCATCACACAGTTGCCGCAGATTTGTCGGCTGCACATCCATGATGCGAATCTACCATTCCAACACATCCCAAAGATGCTCTATTGGATTGAGATCTGGTGACTGTGGAGGCCATTTGAGTACAGTGAACTCATTGTCATGTTCAAGAAACCAGTCTGAGATGATTCCAGCTTTATGACATGGCGCATTATCCTGCTGAAAGTAGCCATCAGAAGTTGGGTACATTGTGGTCATAAAGGGATGGACATGGTCAGCAACAATACTCAGGTAGGCTGTGGCATTGCAACGATGCTCAATTGGTACCAAGGGGCCCAAAGAGTGCCAAGAAAATATTCCCCACACCATGACACCACCACCACCAGCCTGAACCGTTGATACAAGGCAGGATGGATCCATGCTTTCATGTTGTAGACGCCAAATTCTGACCCTACCATCCGAATGTCGCAGCAGAAATCGAGACTCATCAGACCAGGCAACGTTTTTCCAATCTTCTATTGTCCAATTTCGATGAGCTTGTGCAAATTGTAGCCTCAGTTTCCTGTTCTTAGCTGAAAGGAGTGGCACCCAATGTGGTCTTCTGCTGCCGTAGCCCATCTGCCTCAAAGTTCGACGTACTGTGCGTTCAGAGATGCTCTTCTGCCCACCTTGGTTGTAACGGGTGGTTATTTGAGTCACTGTTGCTCTTCTATCAGCTCGAACCAGTCTGGCCATTTTCCTCTGACCTCTGGCATCAACAAGGCATTTCCGCCCACAGAACTGCCGCTCACTGGATGTTTTTTCTTTTTCGGACCATTCTCTGTAAACCCTAGAGATGGTTGTGCGTGAAAATCCCAGTAGATCAGCAGTTTCTGAAATACTCAGACCAGCCCTTCTGGCACCAACAATCATGCCACGTTCAAAGTCACTCAAATCACCTTTTCATTCCCCATACTGATGCTCGGTTTGAACTGCAGGAGATTGTCTTGACCATGCCTAAATGCACTGAGTTGCTGCCATGTGATTGGCTGCTTAGAAATTAAGTGTTAACGAGCAGTTGGACAGGTGTACCTAATAAAGTGGCCGGTGAGTGTAGAATCAATTTTACAGTTATTATCAATCTGACAATAAGTTCTCTAGAGGAAAAATCCCTAGTCGGTTTTTCTCTTGGCTCTGGATAACATGTTTGGATAAAAATGTCTTTAAAGAAAACCTTTTTCAAAAAAGCACCTTGGTGATGATCTGTGGGTTTTCTGGCTTTACTGAGCAAAGTGACACAGGGATGAAGTGATAACAAAGTGGGTGAAGGATCAGAAAACCAAAATGTTTCACCTGGGTCTTCGTCTCGTTGAAAATATCTGGTCAGTTCTCTGAAAGGCAGAAAACAGAAATAAAGAAGAAAGCAAGATAAAATGCAAAATCACATACTGTAAGACGAGGGTGGTTCACCATCCAATAGGCTCCCCCCCCCCACCAGCTGAAGAGGATTCCAGAAGGTATGAAGGATCAGGAGCTGGACTAACCACCCTGAGGAGAAATCTGCTGGATTTCCTGATGGAATCCAGAAATATTTGAGTCCATCTGTGAAATATCACATAAATATTTCTGCATATAAACCTTTAATGTGAAAGCAGAAAGGTTTTTTTGAGGAAAAGGGTCAGTTTAGGTCAACTCAGCGCATGGTGCGAAGATTTGTGAAAACCAACTGACAAAACGTGCAGCACAGGTTCATCTGCAATCATTGTTTTCATAACAGTGGTATGAATGTCAGTCTGCAGTACTAAACAGATTATCTGCAGGGTCGTATGGTCGGCCATCTTTACTTCATTCGTTCTCTGAGCTGTTCATTACTGGCAATAAAGCAGCTTTTTTTTAATCAAGATAACAGCAGTACATAAAAAGTCTGCCTGTTCCCCTCCAAAATCCTTCCTTATTGTCAGGTTGTCTTTTATTAGTCTAGAAATAAGTGTGCAAAGTCCAAGCTCTGTCCAAGATGGTCCTGGAGCAGTGCTGAAACTCAGCTTTCATTGGTGGTTATGTTAACATTTTTTTACTTTATTTTTCTCTAACAAAAGATTTCAAAGGTGAATTTTTTTAATCATCTGTCCTCTTTAGGTCCACCTCAATGATGGACTATTCATATCTTTTCTAATTTTGACTTCCTATCCACACTGCAAACAACTGAAATCTAAATTTTTCTTACAATAAGTGTATTTGTTATTTAACTGATGAGGTAAATGAATCACTTTGCCAATGGAGCAAGACAATTTACATTTAAAATGACGAAATATTTATGCATTTCTTTATTTCAAGTCCATGTTATCTAATTACCTTATTTTAAAATACTCAATCCATTGGCAAATCATCTTATTAACTACTGAAATTAAGGGTAAATACACTTTATCTAAGACATTTGACTCATTTCTAGATTATTTTTGCAGTGCAATATCTTTCTCTTTCATCAACTGGCAATTTTATAAATTCAACGATGGACATAAAAGAAAAAATGCTAAACAGCAGCTGCAAACTGATTATAAATGCAAATGTTTGTAATGAACTAGGCTAACAAGAGCTCATTCAAGCCTCACTTCCCTCAATATAATCAGTAAAGCTAACATTAGCTTAGCTCATACAAACTTCCAGATGTAATTATTTGAGAGCATATTTGCTGTGGCTGTTAGAACACATTAAAGACCGCGTTAAACTAAGTGATTTAATGTTGATTTCACTGAACCAATGTTTAACTAAAGAAAACATTACTGTCTGAAAGGGATTAGTAGACAAAGTGTTCAATAAAGGCAGTTAATTTTATCTGCTTGGTTCCACCCTCATGGTACTGGAAAGTTAATTGCATTTTCTATATAATTGTAATTTAGAAAAACGCAATTTTCAAATCAGTTTGAATCACAGTGCATTTAAAAAAAATGGAAGAAAATTTCTCCTCCCAACCTTTTACATGGCAGTGATACACTTAAAAGGGGTTTGCTGCCACGCAGAATGGAAGAACGTTGCAGCTAACATGCAGATCCAAGCATGATGGTAGAAGTAAAAACTTTTTCGTGCAAATATTACGGTAAAATCCTACAACAACGGACTCTGGACAATCAAGGTTTCACACTCAGGACAAATCTGAAACCCTGAAGTGAATGCCTGTGTTTAGTGTATGGGAAAATCTCAATAAAACTGCGATATTGGTTAAAAATGACTGCAATTTAGATTTTTGCTAAATCTTTCTTAGACTTAGACAGACTTTCTTTTTGTACACATAGAGTGTATACAAAAAGAAATTTCATTAAGTACAGCTCTCAAAAAAAAATCATTTTTTAAAGTGCAGCAGTGATAAATGTAAACATACCACTGTATATTAGTTACAGTTTCCAACATTTAGGGCTTTTTTTTATTTTATTTATTACAGAAGTATACATGTTCACACAGAAACAGATCAACCTGTGAGTGGTAGATCATCTACAGGAGCATGAAAAGCAAAAGAGCACAGAGAAAGAGCATTGACTCATGGTTGTGACATTGACGCCTCATAGTATTAAATTTATATAAAATGTTTAAATTGCGCATAGAGTGAAGTTTATGAAAAAACTGCTTATATCAGTATTTATTAAGCGTATGCATTTTTGACAGAAATCTGACTTGATATTTTAGTTCAGAGGATGATCTTCACTGAGGTCCTGCATGCCTCCTTTCTGTGTTTGGGCCCAAACCAATAAAAACATCTGGATGTCGCTTCATAGTCTAAATGTTTTAGTTAACAGTTTTTTTTTTTGTTCGTTTGTTTTTCTTTTCTTTTCTTTTTTTTGCTGTGGATTTTACAGAAGGAACTTTATACTTGTTTTAAGGTAAACCATGATGCTAGAATCCTCTGGACTGTCTCAAAGGGAACTAACTGGTCCAGTAGGAGTTTTGGTCAGTTGTTCAAACATCTGGAGACTCAGTTTCACAGACTAGGTGTCAACGAAGGTCAAAGCCTTCGGCTGCCTCTAGAACATCTGTAGATGTTTCCCTCGTCATCTTGGACTTGAAGAGCATTTATCAATGTAGATATTTCTGTGGAAAGGATCATGTTGAAACTGGGGTTTTGTTTCAGGCTGACAGCTGGATGTTATCTGACAGAGGAGCTAAATGGACATGATGTCTTTAATCCTCCTGCAGCCGATTGTTGCTATAGTTCCAGTTTCTGCACAGCTGCCTTCATCTCTACATGTTTCGATTCACTCCGAAACCAAAAACCCAAACCTTAATCAGGCTTTGGTGCCACAAGAAGATAAATTGGGACAACGCTGCACAGGAGCTCAGAACATGTACAGTAAATATGTCGTTAGAGTCAACATCCGCTTAAAACCTGCAGATCTCCTTTATCCTGAGATTCCAGATTGGAGGGGCTGATGTTTACACCAACAACATCAGTGACATTATCTGACCTGCAGAAAATAAACCGGTTAGATGACACCGTCACGCTTACCTTCAATGCAGGAATCAATGCACTTCATCTGTAGTTTTAATCACTTTAGCGACAAAAATGTCTCATTTACAACCGACGGTTTTAGTTTGTTTTTTTGAAGTTTTTTTGTACAATTTTCTGAGATTTTATTGGTCAGCAATGGGGAACTAATTCTGATAAAAAGCCCCTCAGTGTGACTACAGAGAAACCATAAAAGGTGAAAACTGTTGAGCTTCAGAGGTCAGCGTGACGTCACTCAGGCTGATCTGAGGTCAGGGAGTGTTTGGTAATCAGGTCTGACATTAAAACTGATCTCTTTTGGACGCCGGTGTGAACCGACGAATGAAGACTTGAAAATTAACAAAGTATCAAAAACGTATATATCAAAGTTTTCATAGTAACTTTGCTTCTTTCTCAGATTTGGTTATCTCAGTTTATTTTTTCACATTTATTTTTCACATTTTAGTTTTAAAAATATATATTTTCTGCAGATTTATTGTAAAATGTGATTTTTTTTTTTTTTTTATTAAAAATAAATCTGTAAAACACATGGGGGGGAAATGAAATTTATAAAATTAAAATAAAACATAAATGTAATGATTTTTTTAAAGTTTCATCACTGGATTCCATTTTTTTAATATAAAATGTGTTCTTTTCATGCAGTATAATGGAACAGAATTAAATCCAAATCCTGCTGAACATGCTGCAAAGGTTCAACTAAATTAACAACACTTTCATTAGTGTTTGCAGACTTTTTGTATTATGTGGAGCAGAAATCAGGTGTAAACTTTAGCACCTTTTTTCATTAGAATTTTACATACATGGTATAAAACACTTTATCTTTTTGTTTCCTATATTATAATTAATCGTCATAACCCTTCCTTTTCATTTAACTCTTCCCTGTTTGGATTTGCCGAATGCCAGAACAATAAATTTAACTAAAGAAAGATGTTTTCCAGTAAATTCTGTCCAAACTATTTTTAAATTCAGTGTTGTTTACATTTCCTCAGCACTTTGTAGAACTGCCTTCAGGGCTCCAATGGATCTTCCAATAGTTTGCTGAAATTCTGTCCCACTCTTCTTGCAGAACATGTAGATCTGTGTCAGATTGCTAGTCGTCCCTCATAAAAGGACAAACATCTCCGTGTCTCGGCTCAAACGAACCCGTTCACCTCTACTTATCCCACTGTACAGAGGGTCAGCAGCAGAGCTAGGAAATGAAAAACAAGTCATTATGCCTCTAAGCTCAGGAACACCTTGGAATCTCCTCACACAAGATATAGAAGGAAGGAGGAAAGGTCTGAGGACCTCTGATAAAGGTGTTTATACTGCAACATGATCTTTAATAGCAGATGTACCTTCCTTTAAAGCCGAATCTATCTATAATTTAAGCTTTGTGGTAATTCAATCCAATTAAGTTTATTTCTATAGCGACAATTCACAGCACAAGTCATGTCAAGGCACTTTATAGTTCACCAGATCATACAGTCAAATTGATTCAAGGTTTTCTATCTAAGGAAAACCAGGTGATTGCATCGACTCATTGACTTGAATGCAATCCCTCACACTAAGCATGCTTGTAGCGACAGTAGAGAGGAAAAACTCCCTTTTAACAGGAAGAAACCTGCAGCAGAACCAGGCTCAGTGTGAGCGGCCATCTGCCGAGGCCGACTGGGGTTCAAGGAGACAGAAGCAGAGACACAAAAAGCAGCTGTAAAAGGCGGCCCCGTCCAGGAAACACACAGCCAGGCAGACGAGCTCCGAGCCAGCTCCCATGTCAGAGGATGAAGAGAGCACATCCAGCCAGTCACAGTCAGAGAAACAGGACTACACTGAAAAACAGGCCGATCTCCAACATCTAGAAACAAAGGTGTTGATGGCAGCAGCACAGCTGATATTTCTCTCCAGGATGGAGTCACAGTCAAACAGGAACAGAGCTACTTTGAGAAAAAGCAGAGAGAGCATAACGTTAGAGATTGAACTAACAGATTCTGCAGAGTGGGAGAATAGAGATAAAATGAAGCAGAGAATGAATAATGAGGTGTAAAAACGCTGGTGTTTTTGTTGTGGTTTGTTTTGTTTGTTTGAGTTGCTGAGATAATTTCAGAAGCATTTCATCCAGTAATCACCTCCTACGGCGTTTAAACTCCTCAATCTGCAGGTCTCTGTCGGATTCTCCTGTTTTTGTCTGGATTCCTGCTACTTCCGCTTTCCACCTGGATGATTTTTTTAGGACTTTATTTAGTTACTGAACCGCTGGTTTCTTGCTTCCACCCATCAGTGTTATACACCAATCAGTGTCATTTCTCTGGCACTATATACCGACAGGTTTATTACACGTTATATTTGGTGGAGGGTTTTGTTTCTATTTATGTTTAGGTGAATTTAGTTAGTTTGGAAATTGGTGTTCATTTTGGTTGGTGTATGCTAATATTTTTGTTTGTATTTAGTTGATTAATTTACTATTGTTTGTCAAATGGTCTGTGAAATAAATTCTCATTCATTCATTCATTCATTCATTCATTCATTCATTCATTCATTCATTCATTCATTCATTCATCCTAATCACCCTATAACTTCACATATTTCAAACTTGATGCGCAGCCATGTTTCTAACATGACCCATGCAGAAGTGAGAAACTTCTATCCAGCCAAGCACCTCCATCCACATGGTTCCCTCAGCAGGCAGATATTAACCAGTCAGGACACGGAGGACCGTCTCCTGGCTTGTTGCGTAAGTCTGGCTGGAGGCTGATGAGGGATGAGGGTGGTTCTGCTCCAGCAGCTCAGAGCTTTTAGAACCACATTACTCAATACCAAAACTTTGACCCACGCTGCATCTGTCTCTCATTAATGAAAAGCTCTGACTCAGCAGCGTTTATGAAGAAAAGCATCTGTTCCCTGAGATGGATTATTATATCATCCCTGCAGAGAGAAATGAACTCCAGAGGGGAATTAAGATTCTGGGAGTGTTTTCTTTATTTTTCACAGTGAGCTGAAAGTCTCACTGAAGCAGCACCAGGAGGATTCTGTGGACCTTCTAAAATATTACGTTGATGAATGAGAAGTCCTGATTGACCTCCTGCAAGAGGAGCTCATGTTCCTGGATCAGCTGACCGACTCCAGCCTGCAGCTCTGTGGGAAACCATGGCTAGAAAAGACTCAAACTGTTCTTCACATCAAACTGACCACTTATCATTCCAAGCATTTATCAGCAGATTCCCAGAAAATGTCTCCATCTGCTCCAAGTAAACTAGACATGGGTCATTTGTGTTTCCCTTTGTG
Organism: Cyprinodon variegatus; assembly: GCF_000732505.1. NCBI lineage: Eukaryota > Metazoa > Chordata > Actinopteri > Cyprinodontiformes > Cyprinodontidae > Cyprinodon > Cyprinodon variegatus. The sequence continues at coordinate 836,711 of NW_015150617.1, forward strand.
TTCAACTGAAGTAAAGTGGAAACATATTATAGCAGTTATTAAAGACAAATGACCAGAATTTTAAATGTTTGCTTAAGTATTTCACATTTTAGGTCCTCGTCGTCATGATTTCCTTCCGTGCATTAATGACAAAATGTTCCCGACCATTTGATTCAGAGCAACTTCTCCAACTTTATTTCTTCCCAGTCCTGAGTTCCATCTTGGCCTTAAAGATAACAAGTTCTTTTCATCCTTTTTTTTTACCGCTAAAACGTTTTCGTGTGTCTTGATATTTGGCGTTGTCTGGGGGACAAACAACAGCAAAGGATCTTTCCTCAGACAGCATTCCCATCTGCAGTCCAGATGGCCGCTAAAAACTGAGCCTGGTTCTGCTGGAGGTTTCTTCCTCTTAAAAGGGAGTTCTTCCTCTCCACTGTCGCTACAAGCATGTTTAGTGTGAGGGATTAACTTCGAGTCAATGAGTTGATTTCAACTGGTTTTCCTTAGACAGAAAACTTTGAATCAATTTGACTGTATAATCTGGTTGAATTGTAAAGTGCCTTGAAATGACATGTGTTGTGAATTGGCGCTATATAAATAAACTGAAATTAAACTGAATTGAATTGCAGAGATTATAAACAGCATCAGATACACAATCCAACGCAGTACCAACAAAGAGCCTGGCTGCAGGGACTGACTGCTAAAAAAGACCTAACGCACCTTTATAGGTCAGGAAAACTCATCAACTATTCATCCCATTCTACCAGACTCGGACTGGTAATCTGTGATACGGGCATTTGCCCGGTGGGCCGGTCCTAATTTCAGCGTGTGAGGGCCGGTTCTCCTTAAATCATACTGGCCCCAACACTTACTCTCCAGCCAAAGCTCCTACCTGTTACAGTAAATAACTCAAGGAGCTCAAGAAGTAATACAATGATGCATGCAGTATATATTAGGGATGCATGATATTGGGATTTTGGCCGATATCCGATATGCCGATATTTTAAAACTTATGTAGCCGATAACCGATATC
>NW_015150617.1:838242-840575 GCF_000732505.1 Cyprinodon variegatus
TTCAGTTTTAAGGCCGATACAGGCCGATACCGATAGGGGGCCGATTATATCGTGCATCCCTAGTATATATTTATAGCCCTTCCTTGTCATGCACATCCTTGTGACGGTTGGCATATGGTGTCATTTTCTATTTCTTCAAACTGTAAAATCCTTCCAACAAACTAAATTATGATAAAACTAAAATACTTTCTTTAAACCAAACTATGATGTTCCTCATGTATTTGGAGAATTTATGTTTGAATATTTTCCAAAAATCAGTTGCGGTGCATGATGGGGTTTTGCATCTGTTTACATTATTCCATTTCATTGCCCTCATGCCACCTGGGCTGGCAGTGAATGCTCACACACCGCTGAGCTTTCTTTTATTCATTCTTGAGGAACGGCCTCTCTGCCTCTATATTATTGTGTTGTTTTATGTTGGTGTTTTTAAAACACTTGGGCTTACGTAGTAGACCTAGTATGTGTGAGTGGCTGTCTGGCTGGTTTTGTGCAAGTGTGGACGTTACACAGCAGCAGTCGCGTGCGTCTAAATAACCAAAACCAGTGAGACCGCATTATAGAAGTCTTGGTTGTCGTGTGATGCTTGAAGATAGATCGGTTAATCCACTATGTGTGTTCGTATCATGTTTCACATTTGCCTGCATTCTACCATGGTCCATAGATGTCTCTGGGCCCATAGAATACATGCGTAACCTGCAGAAAACGTTAACCACTGCGACCTTTGAAGCTGGGCCTTCAGGCTTATACACTCACCTCTGGTAGGTTGTTTGGGGATTTCCTCAGAGCAGGTGTTCTGTCAGATCTGATCAAGGAACATCAGAAATGGACAGAACGGCTAAAACACTGCAGGTTGCCACCATGGTACATCCTCACAGGTAGACAATGAGTGGAGTCCTTTAGGATGCAACTTTAACTTTTTCTTTTTTCTATAAAATATCTGATGAACCCACGAATAAGAGATTCCTGAGTGAATCTGATCTTTTTTTGCTTCATATCCGTCTCCTCTGGGTTTGCTGGAAATCATTGAGTTCCCACCCGCTGACCCAGTCTGCTGCTGGAAACCTGAAATGTTTGAGCTTTGAGCAGGAAGCTGTCGATCAGCTGTCAGCTGCTCTTATGAAATGATTCCTGTTATTATTTTCGGCGAGGGTTTCCTCCTGCACACACCGGCTGGTTATCGCTGGAGCCGTTTGTCACGAAACCACCCAAACTGAAGGTCAGGGCTGAGTCCGATTGGCTATCTGTTCCCTTCCTGGTTTCCTGTTTGCATCTTGTGATGGTGAAAGCTCAAGACTTGTTCACCTGTCTGTGATTTATAAATGTCCTGTTCTGCTGCTGCATGGTTGCAGGATCCTCAGGTGCTTCTGATCTGTTCTTGACAGGATGAAACAAAGAGCTGTTGCAAAAAAATGTTTCACTTTGTTATATATAATATCATCAATCAAAAAGCAAAGGGCTCATGAGAGGAATTTCCCGTTAGCCTGTTTAAGTTGTTTAATGTTGTATAAATGCTTCTGGGTTTATCAGCTGAACAGATAGACATCAAGATGAGGGATGTTCTTGACTGATATTTGCTTTACCTGCTAGTTTCTAAAACCATCTTCTGTTCCCTTTTTGATTATTAAAAAAACAGCTTGTCTTCCAGGCGTAAACCCAGGTACTTTTAGCTATGAACTAAGTAAGAACATAGAGTTTGGAAGGAGATTCTGGGCGGTTGTGATGGAGATCTAATAAAAGCAGGTTTAACTGATGGAAATCAGCCAGAGAAGCATCTCCCTCAATAAATCAAAGTAGCACAGATCAGCTACTTTCTCTAGCTGTAATAAATATTATCCTGACAATTTAAAAAAACAATAAACCTCACAGAAACCAGCACAGCATCTGTTAGAGTTAAAGGTATTGTGGAGGATTTTCTCAACTTTTTTAAAAGAGCCGCCCTCTCCACTTAAAAAAAAAAAGAATGCGCATTTGACGGCATGCACAAGACCACTTCTCCTCGTACGCGCTCTGTTTAAAAGTTGCTGTTCTCATAGCTCATACCAGCTTACTGTGCCCCGAACGTCCGCCCTAATCCCTAAATCCCTCAATTACTACATGAAGTGGAGAATATATAGTGGACTTTATAGTGAACTCAGTCAACTTCTGACAGATGATCTGTTGGTCCACCTGCCTGCACCATCTTTGTTATTAGTCACTAAGACTGCTGTCGGGTCTTAAAGTAGGCTAAATATGAAATTATTAAATATTTTTCAATAAATGATCAGTGTTTTTAATTAAGAGTAATTTCATTTGAATGTGCTTTAATGGAGAATCCATGTTTGTCAAAGAACACT